>NC_065511.1:13748957-13938790 GCF_006386435.1 Epinephelus moara | reverse complement strand
TGCTACCCTGTTGTGCCTTGTAATTATGTGCTGGGTAATAAAAAAAAAAAAAAGCACTTACCCCCCCCCCCCCCCCCCCCCTAAATGCAAGTGTTGTTTCCTGTACATGACTTGCTCCTATAGGTGTCCAGTACCTTAGTATCCCATATTGCACTATAAATTGCAGGCTGAAATCTATAGCGCCACCCTTCTTTTCATCCAAAGCATGTTACTGAAAAGATTAGATTACATTAGTGATCAGATTACATGACCAGCTTGGAATAGCCCTGATTACATTACCGGCACTTAATCAGAGAAGTCTTGTTTATCAAAAGTGTTCCTTGGTGTCAGTATATAAACATGTATCTATACGTATGGAAGGAGTGAATGCAGAAATGATTTTTTTGTGTTATGCACTGTAGGGACGTCCATGCTGCTCTGCTGACCTTCAGCATGAAATGAAAAGTGTCTGATGCCTCTGGTGTGTTCGGAGGGGCTTTCTCTTTTCCGAAGATGGACAGCCATGCATTATTGATTACAAAACACTCCTGCAATGCTATTTCATCTTTCCAACACAGCTGACCGTGAATCGGGCTTTACCTTTTTTTAATTTTTTTTTTTTTTACATTTAGTTTAAATTAATGTGTGCAAGTCTTTGATTGGCTGCATAGCTTTGTTAGGGTAATGCTTTTTCCTCTCCTCTCCCCCACCACCTCCTTTCCCTGTAACAGCCAGTGGGAGACTAAACGGTAGATATGCAGAAACAACTCCCTTATCTCCACATCCTGCTACACAGTATGCTGACAGAGAATTGCACAAGACAAAAGACAAAGGTAGGCAGAGACAAACCAATGTGGAACAATGCGAGGGTGAAATACAGCCTAATGGTTATCACACCAACTCTGTCACACCTAACAGCATTTATTTAACTTTATTTTGAGCTCCGTAGTACAGCAGTTATTTAAACACACACCTGCACACTGAGACACTTTGTGCACACATGCGTATCAAGCACAAGAATGTTTCTGCAGTGCATATTTCAACTGTCTGCATACACACCTCACTGTGCATTTATGTTTGCTTTCTCAATCCATACTCAATTTCTCTCTCTCACTGTGCTCTACGTGTGTTATTTTGCACAACCTGCACGCTGTCAACAACATCTCATTGTAATTCTTATTAATTCTGGTGTCAATTACTGCCTGTGAGATGTTAAATATTCATTTGCTCGCTTATTTATATTCTATATTTTTTCCCTGGCTCCTCTTTTGTTGCTGCAACATTTTATATTCGGCAATCATTAAAGGTTCATTGTGTTTTATGTTTATGTCGTGAATTTTCAAAATAAAACATAAAAATCTTTTACATTGTCAAAAGCTTCTTTACTGAAGCAGAGACCCAGCAGACCAGTGAGTGTTGCTGAGCGTGGCCTTACCTTCCCGGTCCCCTGTTGAGGATGGTCACAGGGGAGGACGCCCATGGCGACCGTGGCTGTCAGATGCTGTTTCCATGATGCCGAAGAATGATTGGTTTCATGGATCCGGACAGTGCCCTCCGACACCTGGGAGAAGACACACTGGCAGGATGTGAAATGTTACTGAACAAGGTCATTCCAAGGGTCATTGTGAGACCTGTCACCCGTCCCCCAACGTCATCGAGGAATTTACAGCCAGGCCTTGTGCTAGATATGGAGAATATTGTGTCTGAATTTATCCTTTGTTTGAGATGGGAGTCTGACTTAGGCTTTGTCTGCCTCTGCGTGAGGTGGTGGTGAATCTGCAGACAACAATGTCCCGGTTTGAAAAGGGGAACGTACAAGCCAATATCAGCAAGGACACCCTCCAGGCAATGGTTGGTCCTGTTCTAGCTGTGAGTCTGGTGTCATTAAATTGCAGTAGAAGCTTCTGATTGCACAGGAGTTTTTCAACCAGATACCTCATCTGCAAAGTGCTGCAAACAAGCACCGCATTTTCAAGTCTGACTCATGTCTAGCCTAGTCTGTGGAAAAGCGCAGCCAGTATCATTGATGTCAGTGCTGTTGGTGAGGCTTGTTAGCATGAATGACAAGGCTGGAGATGTGACTCAACAACGACAGCTCCCTCACTCTCTCTCTCTCTCTCTCCCTCCCTCGCAGCATGTTTTCCACAACATGAGTTTAGCATGTTTCCTACAGAGGTGCACTTCCTGACAATCCTACTCCCAGAGCCCATGACAATTTTAATGATTGATCGCTCTCCTCTTGACTGCGGTGAGAGGGAAGAGAGCAGACCGCAGAGCAAAAAGAAAAGGAGAGGGAGGAAAGAGGGGCGTGGACAATCCCACAAGGTCAGAGTGATGTCCAGTCTTTTGTTTTCAGTGGTGAGATCAGTGGCCTGTGCAGCCGCGAGGGGACAGGCAGCGTAACTGGCGGCCTGGCAGGAACAGATGTTCTTACACAATGAACATGCATTTGGTTGGTTGCTTATTCACTAAAAGTCACAGGGGCTGACTTCCCGTTTTTAGAAACAAAGAAAAACACAGCAAAGAGTCACGGCTTTCCACCTGTAGGCCTGTATCAGGGAAAAATGTTGCTGAGGCAATGAGGCTCATATACAGTATGATTTACGTCCAGCTAAAGATACATCCACACAACAGATGGGCATCTATTTATGGGCATGATTATATGTTTAAGTTGCACATAATCCTGGTGTGTGTTTGTGTGTATGTGGGATTTTTGAACATTTTTAGGTGGTCAAACACTCTTTTTTGTTTTGTTTTTAAAAACATCAGGACTGGGTGGTGCATTTTCCTTTGTTCAGAGACGGCACCATTACTCTTATATTGCTCCCATTTAATTTAAATCTGGACATAAATTGCGTACTCAACTCCTTAATTGTTTGCTACATTTACTTACACTACCCTAGCTACACGCAACTACCAACTGCAGTATATGGCACGTGTACATAGGCGGAGATTTTGGGGGATGACATAGACATGCAAAATGTGCATTTGTCCCTCCCCAGTAAGAACATGAAAGTAGCAGAGGACTTTTGTTCAGACAAAGTTAAAGACACCATATATTGATGCAGAAAATGCACAAAGTGGTGCATTAAAAAAAATGACCAGAGTGAAGGAAACTCTGCTTAAAAATTTCCCCCTAAACCCCTCATGTGTTATATGTAGTATCAAATTCAGGATGCAGTATTCTGCATGGAATATTTGAAGTCAGACGTCTTCTAGCTCACCAAACAATTGTCCCAGTTTAAGTTGTGGAATCATGTGAAATGGAAAATTGTTTTTTTCAATGAAACTATGTGAAAGTTTAACTGCAAACAAAAATGACTGAACCTCTGTGTGTGAGGATGTTGCACCTTATGTAGAGTGCTTCAATGACAGGAAGTGAACAGGTCTATGATAATGGCGAGGTGTTGATGTTGGTTTTTTGGTGCCGTTGCCGTGTCATTGCTGTATGGTACATGATGAATTTCTGAAAGGACTAACAAATATCTATCTATCTATCTATCTATCTATCTATCTATCTATCTATCTTGATAACAGTGGGATCACTATCTCTTAGAAAAACAATGCATTGCAGTCGCACACATCTAAACACCAATAGAAGACAGCAATGAAAACATGAACAAAGGTCCGCACACTGTAGCTCCCTTAAGTGCAATTTATTGGCACAAGTCTGAAGAAGAGCATTAGCCTGAAACATCACTTGTGGATGTGCCAATAAACAGTAACTTTGGGTCCATCAGATGAAACATACAGGTTTCAGTCAATGTCATTTCATGGTAATCAGCAGGGAGTGAATGATAATGCGACACAACATCACATTTGCAGATGCTGTAGCTTGGAGTGGACATTTTTAATGACAGATCTGAGGTCAGGCTGAAGTAAAATCTTCTAATGTGACAAACAGTAACACAAACTCCCTGACGCTTTTGTTTTCAGTGATCCAAAAACTCATGATAATCCACAAGTGGCATGATCATAATGTATTTGGTCACTAACATAATAGAGCAATTAACCTACACAAATGAATGCACAGAGTGCTTCAGTTCCTAATGGTCTGTATTCTATATTACAGTGCGGATCTGTATCAATTAAACCATACATTCTCTTGACTTCCTGTCCTTCTGAATTTACTCTATGAAAGAGATGTTATTAATACCAACAGCAGATTATGAACACCCAAGGAAAAGCATTTAAAATAAAATGAGGCATGAAACCAGTCTTAAACATCAAAGTCACCCCATGTGCATTTGTGTGTGTGGGTGTGTGAGCTGCCTGTGAGTCTTTCAGTTGGAATTTAAGATCAGTTTCAAGTGTAAGGTAGGATGTTTATCACAGGAGTATACCAGTTAGCTGGGCGCCATTAACTCATTCAGAACCAGAGAATATTTGAGTAAAACAGTCTTTTAGGCAGTTGAGATAAGCAGGACACTCCTAAACAGGAATACCAGCAGAGTCAGCTTGTTGGCATCTCCAGGATTATTGGCCCATAAATGATACAAGAGCATTCGTAACTCATTGCCTCCCTCTGCTGGTGTTACTGGGCAGTAAAGTCATTTTACAACACGCCTCATACACTACTGAAAAATCAATATGTTATTGTCTATGGCACTCAGTTGTGAGTGCAAAACTAACATATCACACTTTATGATATTTTTATGCCTGACACTCCTGAGGGACTTAAACTGTGTAGTGGGTGAGTTTATCATACAGTATTTTATGGTGTTTTGTATTTCCTATGGTGTCAGTGATATTTCTATTTCTACAGGTACACCAGGAGGCAGTCAATACTGAGTTTAACATACTTTGCAATGGTTTTCCTCCTATAGTACCACCAGAAGTGTCCTGTTCCTCTCAGGAATTAGCGTGTTTCTAATACTCATAGGTATCAACTTACTGTCTCGCCAGTTTAAATAAAGTAATTAAGTAAATAGAACAAATTTAAATACTTTACAATATATGATATTATATTTCCTGCAGAAAATGTATGATTATGTTGAGACATTCATGATATCCCCTGATAGTTCTTTTTCATCAGTGATATCTATGACAATGGCTCCTTAATCTGGTTTATTGGATGGGTGTGTGTGAGTGTGTGTGGCCTGGGTAGCGGTAGTAAGGAGTCAAAAAGATAGTTAAGAAGAAGATCAATAGGATCAAATTACCTTTTATTCATTTCTTTTATTAATTATCTTTTTTCATTTCATTTGTTTGTTCCCTTTATTGTGTGGCTTTTTTATGCTCACTTTCGAACATGATTTACTTTTGTAGCCTAGACATGGCCAGATTAACCTGTTGGAGGGTCATGGGGCAAAACTGAGCTACGGGCCCCTATTAATTCCCAATAACAGAAAATCATTCAGGAATATGTGTATGTGCTGAGTGAATTTAACATATGGTGGTCAGAGCAGGTAATAATGCAGTACCTGCCTATAGGGCTTTATCATTTCACTTATGTGCTTTAGTGGTGCATAGCACCAAACAATCTGTTATAAGTTATATTAGCCTACCACAAAACAACAAATAGAGCCTTCAGGGCCCCCGAGGCTGTACATACAGTGGGCTACAGCTACAGGTGCCATCTAGATCAGTGGTTGGGAACTTCACGGGAGGTCGCAAGGCCTTCTTGATTGTGTAAGAATATGTATACACACACAAATAGGCCAATATCTCAGCAATTCATCAATTTCTGAGAAGAAAACTAAATTAAACTTTTATTTTCAAAACTTAGATTATCAAGATATAAAATAAAATAAAAAAAATCTCATGGGGCATGATGGAAACCTAAACACAAGCTATATACACAGTGTCTTCACGCATCCTCATCCTCTGTTAGACAGCCAAATAGCTAATAGAGAAATGGCTTAGCAAAAGATGGAGGAAAACACTAAATTACTCACATGTATGTAGGACTGATAAAAAACAAACAAGCGAAAAAACAAACAAACATAATGCAGACATTCATATTAAAAGTTCTGAAATACAGACATTCATATTAAAAGTGAAAAACTAATCTCTGATGCAATATTCACAGGAAATAACCTGCTCAAAATTCATTAAAATTGCACATTTTACACAAAATTATTAATTTCATTTTATTAATTAATTGTACAATTTATCACTTGAATAGAGTATAATATGGAATTTCCATAAAATATGTAATTTAGTCAGAGGTCATAAGTTTACTCAAAGGAAAAAGGGCGGGAACAAGTCGGTTNCGGGTTAGATCATGTATCATATATGTGCGCGTGTCTGTCTGTGTGTGTGTATAGTCTCTCTCTCTCTCTCTCTCTCTCTGTATGTATATATATATATATATATATATGTGTGTGTGTGTGTAAATATATATATATATATATATATATATATATGTATATATATATATATACACATGTTCTAAATTCTTATATTTTCAAGATAGGTGTAGGGTATTTAAGCCTACAATAAATTAAAAGTAGCCTATAAAATGACAGACTTAAACTGGCACTTAAGGTGTATATTCTAAAAATAGATTTTATTTATTATTTATTCATAGTTATTAAGACGCTCACTCCATTATTAGTAAAACAAAAAATGGATGTTTTTGTGTCTACCTGAAGGTGTATGTACAATGAAGCAAACGGTAGATGTCTCCCTACTCCATGCAGCTGTGTGTCTTCATGGGTACGATGCTGTCTACAGATGACCGAGTCGCCATTTTGAAAAGCAAATCGTTCACAGCACACCCGCCCTGAGTACTGGAACTATGCCGCGGGGCCGGCCTCGCAAACTGAGAGTTAAAAGCAGCGACGAAACAGGTAACAAGTACCAAAATGCAACGAATAAAAAATACAGATTATGGGCTATCCAAATAACGTGCTATTACTTGCTCAAACATCTCTGTGTCTTATATAATAACACTTCAATGTAGTGTATATAGTCCCCGGATATAGTATTGCGGGTGGGCTTTGCTTTGTGCGGCGAAGGAGTGATTGAGGCGGAATGATATTAATAACGTTTCGGTGGCTCTTCTTATTGGCTTCCAGTCTAAATTGGTGTCCACGAGGGGAAGAACCGCGGTCTCGTGTAGTGGCAGTTAATGTGCGGTTTTTACTATTAATCTTTGTTTATTAATATTTCGACGTTAGCTTGTTGTTGCTAACTAGCTTGCTTTGCTACCGTTAGCTTTTAGGCTAACGCCGATATGTTGGCCATTGTTATTTTGATCCCGTGAGGCACTGTGGCGAGGCTGTGTAGCTGCTGATGGATCAGTTGTGAAAACGTTAAACAGAGCAGGTTGTCACATTCACGTATCGACACGACTCTAAACAAGTGTTGAAATAGGAATGTGTCGTGGTTGTAATGTTAGTGTGCTGACATTTTGGTGGCATCATCGGAGTAACGTTACTGTATAATTTTTGTCTTCGTTATGTTGTCATGTTAGTTCGATAACTTCAGTGGTAGGTTAAACACACGATATCGCAGATGGATGTAAGCTGGTTTACATGAGGAACAAAACTGCTTGACATTAACAATACATTGAAATTCACATGCTGTTAATTTCCTATACATCAGTCACATACTGTCCCAGCAGCGTCTGCGACTGTGACAGCCAAGATGGGCGTGTGCAACCAAACTGTTGAATATCTATGTCAAAAATACACAGCAGGTTCACAGACATTATTTCACACAAACGTTCTTTACATAAGTCTGCAAATGCACCTGTTAACGCGAGCTAAGAGAGTAAAAATATTTGAAAAAGTATTTCATCAGGCAACTTCCACAATATACTCAGACCTTAAATTTAGAGGTGCTGTTTTTGAACATAGATGAATGTATTGTAAAATACAGTAGAGTCTGCTATTATAGTGGGTGTGATAGTCTTAAATTAGTTTCCATCCATTGAGGGCTATTGCTATATTTTTGTTTTAAATAGTGAAACTTCAAAAATACTAAATATCTGTAAATTACCAGCAGGCTCAATTCAGAACTATTGCTGTCACAGTTAGCTGTGATCATTGCCAGAACAGGCAGTTTATGAGACATTGAGCCTGTAGCACTTTCAAGCAAAAGGCCCCACCACCTCTCAGACACTGGAGCAAGAAACACAGATTTTGTGTCTTTTGCTGTTCTTGTTGATGTTGTTTTGTGTCTATTTGTAGTCGCCGTGCATCTCTTTTTTTGGTTGTGTGTCTCCGAGGACATTTTGTGTCTGCTTGTGGTGGTTCATTTACCCCTTTTCTGTTTTGAATATATTTCTGGTCAGTACATGTTAATTTGAGTGGCATTTTGCAGTGAAGGGCCCTGACACTTTGGGTCCCTGGGCCTGTACCCAGTAGGCCTGTTTAGTAATCCATCCATGATTGCTAGCCTTCAGTAACAGATCAATACTGAACAGATTCTGTCCAGTTTTGCACTGTACAATTTTACTAATACATTATGTGGATCCCAGCTAGTTGTTTCCAAGGCAACAGCTAATTTGGGGGGGGGGGGGGGGGGGGGCGGGGAATATTACTTCATATTGAAACTAGCCTATTCCACTTAATTTTGAAACTTCCTAAGTACCCCACTTTGAGATACACTGAGTTTAGTTCACATAGATGCCCAGTCACAGTGAGTGCGTGTGTCCTTAGTATGCTATCACATCAATATCCATCATAATATAAAGCCACTGAAATGGAAGTAGCAAATGCGCCGTACCATGCACGTCAGCTGTTCGTTTCATCAGAAAACCTCTTGGACCAAACTTAGGTACTGAAGCGTTCTCTCTTGTGCTTGATCAGATGCAGATCCCAGTGACAATAAGGCGGACAGTTTCAGCGATGGAGAGCTCAAGGACAAGAAGTGCACAATATGCTCCCAGATCTTTACGACTGAGAGCCAGCTGCAGAAGCATCTCCGCGAACATGAGATCAACGATAAGGTAAACGCAGCACATAAGTGTAGACAGTGATAGCCATAACTAGTTTTCACATCACATTTTTTTATCCTTTATTTATCCAGACTATGTTGGAAGAGTATGCTTGCTCTGTATCATAATCACATGTATTTGTATTCTTGTCACAATCCCACACATTTCTTTCTTATTATTGTCAGCCTTCTCATAGCTAGTAGAGTAGTTCTTTTATAGTTCTGATAGTAATAACATTTCAGACATGATTTGTGAAACTAAATATTTTATTACGTAATTGCATAATGGCATTCCCGGTGCTGTTTACAGCCCCAATGCAGGAATATTCTGGAATTCATTTTTTTGACCTTCAGTTTTCCTCAATAAGGCTCACATTTGATATGTCAGGCAACCAGAAGTTCAGGGAGATGCTGTGATATAATGCTGAGCCAGGCATCGCAGGACATACCAGAGCAGTTGTCACAGTGCAGCTGTGATGGAGGTATGAGGTGAGAGCATTCAAGCCCTTACAGGAGCAGTAAGCTTCATCTGAGGTAGTTAACCATTGTGGGCCACCTTCACAAAGCACAACAAAAACTCAACAGTTTGTGGGAAGAGAGTAAACTCTCCACCTGACACCTCCAGCTGAGTTTGGTGCAGATGATGAGGTGAACTAACCTGCTGTAGTAGATAACAATGCACCAGCTACAGGTCGGATTTGGGCCAAGCTTGTGGCTTACCGTCAAAAGCTGGAGGTGTCCTGGATTTTTCAGCTCAGATGATTTTTCACAATGTGGAAGTTTAAAGCTGCCATAGATGCAATTGTTGATTATATTGGACAGATTCAGCGCAGGTCTCAACTTCCGATCACAGTGTTTAGTGCCAGCTGCTTCCACAGCTTCTGGAATGTGCTCTTACCACTAGCATGGGCATCCCCCTGTATTTTCGTCATACAGAACACATCTGGGGTTAATTACTTGTCCTTATGCGACATTACATTAGAGCCACAGCATTCTGCATCACCACATGTTTTCAGTTAGTAGGGTGTTTGCTAATACTGAAGATGTAAATGAGCATAGCCTCAGCTGAGTTGATTAAATAAAGGGCTGCTAAATAAGACTTGATGCTCGACTGTTTCAGACATGTCTTGTGCTATATCTGGAGAGCAATGGAGTGGAAAAGCACAGCATGTTCTCTGCTCCTGAACTTTGAAACAGTGGAAACTATTGTTGATCTGCAATGGCACAGTCTGACTCCCAGATGAAAGGAGATCAGTATGGAAGATACCTTGTGAATGGTTGCTTCAGTCATAATGTACTTGAGTGGATCAGCTGTGAGCTATCTCAGGGGAAAAGCATTTGCTTTGTTGCAAAGCATTATTGGTCTTTTTGTTGTGGTGGGGGTGCAGCACAGTTAAAGCAGAACTATAAAAATTTGCTTAAAAGAGCCAAGGTTGCTTAATCCAACCCCACCTCCTTGGCTGGAGTCTTTCTTCCTCTATGGTGCCCAATAACAGTTTTAAATAGCATAGCAAATATTAGCCCTCCCCCTTCTGTAGCTGCAGCTTCCTCTGCTGCAGTGCTTCCTGGACAGTAATAGAAAAGCGGTTTCAGTGGTTATTTGTTTGAATTTCCATTCCCTCCTGCCATATTTGACTGCCCTACATAGGAAAATCCTAAAATACATATTGCACTCACTCAAAAACATTAATCTTCAATTTAGCATCTACTGAGTCACCAGATGAGTCAGAGGGTTCTGCTAATCATGCTTTGTAATATGTAAAAAATAATCTTGTGTTAAGATACTGTGTGAAGTACCTTACTGCCCATCAAGGACATACAATGATGTGTTTCAACTCTTTAGTGGCCACTCTTGGGCCGAGTACGGCAGGGTTAACTTGTGTGAGTACTTTATCCTCCAAAGGGCAACCAGTGTTTTTTGTTTTAGGAATTGTACAGATCCATTGTAAGATCCATCTGCACTCATGTACTGTCTCCCTGTCTCTCTTACTTCCTCTTGCAAACACACACATACACATGCACACATTACACACTTAATGACAGACATGTAAAAGGGAACTATGCCATTTTCATAATTCATACATGTTATTCCTTGGGTCTAAGATAGTCCAAAAAATATGAGAAAACACAAACAATTCTGTATTGCATTTTGAGCAGGTTATTTTTTGTGAAAACTGCGTCAGAGATGAGTTTTCCAGATATTTTGGAAAACTTTTTTATAATACTTTGTCTGTATTATGTATTTTTAAAGTTATTAGTGCTGATTCATGCTTAATAGGCTTCGTTTTTTTGTGAAATTCAATGTTTTCTTCTCCCTGACACATGGCCATTATTCTGTCAACTCTTTGGTTGTTTCACCTGCATACTTTTCTAATGCAGAATGAGGCTGTTTAGCAAACAATGAAGGCTTTGTGAATATAGCTTGTGATTAGGTCTTTGTACGCTTATCCAATAAGATTTATTTGAAGTTGCTGTCTTGAATAATAAGCAAAGGTTAAAAATAATCATTTAGTTTTATTCACAGAACTGAATGAAATGCTGAGGCAAAGGCTTACTGTTTATATTTTTAGAAAATTTTCTTACACCTTTAAAATCAAAAAGGCCTTGCAAGCCCCTGTAAAACATTGGTGACACCTGTTGGGGTCAGGACCCCCAGGCTGGGAACCAGTGTTCTAGTTGATGCTAAGAGCACCCAGGGGTATGTTCTAAGTATATGGGTACATTTTCTGTTTCAGAACCGAGAACAATACAGTAGAATAAAGCTCATTTGGGTATAAAAACAAACTTTTTGGGGGTCTGTAAAATCCTGGGTCTGTCCATGGAGCAGCTTCAGACTTTATACTTGATGACATCACAAGTTTGAGACTTGGTCTCTGGCTTTGAGAGACAGTAGGTAATTTTCACAAACAGTGCTTAAACCTTCCAAGGCCGTGGAAAAATCATATCAACATTCATAATTCAGGTGGCGTCCTCCTTTAAGGGGCCAGGTTCTTCACTTCATTCTATTAACAAGTAATGTTAAAGCAAAGAAAATGTCTGTCTTTCGGTCTCCTCTCTTGACAGTCTCCTCTAGCTTGAAATGTCAATAATAAAACCCTACCTCACTTCATTTGCAGCTGCATCTGCTGTTGTGGGCCATTTCATTTTCAAGGCCACTATGTTCGCTTTACATAGGCGCTCTCTCCAGGCTGAAGAGCAGCAGCCTTGGGGTCTGCCGTTCTGAGTAAGACTCACCGTCGTCAGTATTGCTCCTGGCCTTCACTGCAATCAGAAAGTACCCTGAAATTAAGTCAGTAAGCCCCTCTAATAGAAATGGAATTTAATATTGGGGCCATTCTAACCCATGGGAAATGTTTTTTTAATGTTGTCTGGTGGGGTTCTGTACTTGTATATTACTGTGATATTTCTCTTTTTCTGTCTCTTTCTGTTTCTCCCTCTACCTGCACATGAACGATTACCTATAAGATAATGAGTTTAAATATCATGTTTTAACACACATGTTGCTTTGCAGATGTGCCCATGGTTCTATGGTACACTTGAGTAGCACAGGAGGAGAATATGGGGAGAAAGCTTCCCAGGTCCACAGCAGATGTAGATGGTAAAGTCAGTTAAGGTAGCATATTGATTGAGGTGCTACAGGGAATCTTTATTTCCTTATCTGTCTTCACCAAGAGTGAGAATGAACAGCTGTGAGAACATTACTGCAGAGGGAGATGTCTGAGATATTTTACACTTACACTATTCACTACTTTCTCTAACTTCTCCTCTCTCTGTCTTGCAGCCTCATCGATGTGACCAGTGCCCACAGACATTTAACGTGGAGTTTAACCTCACACTCCACAAGTCCACACACACGACCTGTGACTTCACCTGCCCCGTTTGCAATAAAAAGTTCTCCCGCATCGCCAGCCTCAAATCTCACATCATGCTTCACGAGAAGGAGGAGGTTAGTCTTTTGACCAGTCAAACATGACACCATTATTGATTTGCATTTACTATCTGTGAGGAAGAACTTTATCTCTCTGTTTGTTTTCTCGACCACCTTTGCCGCCCACCCCGCAGAATCTCATCTGTGCAGAGTGCGGAGACGAGTTTGTTCTTCAGAGCCAGCTGTCTCTGCACTTGGAGGAGCACCGCAAGGAGCTGTCGGGCATCAAGGTCTACACCTGCAAGACCTGCGACAAGGAGTTCAAGACGTCTGCACACTTGAAGGAGCACATGAAGTGTCACATCAAGATGAGGTCAGGCCGGGCTGCAGATGCTAATTTATTTCATTTGACTGAGTCAGGCGGAAAAACAGCTTGAACTTAAAAAGTGTAAAATGAGTCCAGCAGCTATCAGACAGAACTATGAGGATCATGTTCTAGACAATTTACAGTCTAACCACTGTGATAATGATATTCAGGGGTTCTAGCTGCCCACATTCAGTGTTTTACATCTCATTTTATTTTCCAATTTTTATGCCAAATGAGGCAACAAGAAGGCAGTGTTCAGTACGTCATGGAAATGGAGGAGCATCTGAAACCACAGTTAGACTATCAAGAGACAACAGTACTTTCTATGGATTATATTTCTGGTTATTTTAGTGGTGACAAGTCTCAAGCTGTGGTCAGGAATAAACCTCCATCAATAAAAGGTTTAATTGGCTTGCATGAGGACATGCCATGGCATTTAACAGAGAGCTGGAGTTTCATTCTCATAATATTCAATGCACATAACAGGCTGTTACACGGCCTATACAAGGGCAGCAGTCCTCAGGGCTGTGTGCAAACCCTCTGTAGACTACTTTCATTGGAAGGCAAAACATTAGAACCAAGGTCAAAAAACAGCCTTGCAGCAGCAGCAGCAGCAACAACAGTAAAAGCGTGGGATGATCCAAAAAAAGCATTTATTGCTTTATCAACTCAAAAATGCTTGTGTGGAAATTATAGATGTGGTTTGATCTGAAGCAACAAAACAAAAATAGCTCTTAGTATTGCAGACATGCAAGAAGGACAAACAGCACCCAAACAATTGACATGACCGGGTGTCAAAGAGACATAGTGTACAAATAGGGCATGTGACTATATGTTGTGGCACAAATTTCACTATAAAAAACACCAATATGTGCATTGTGAAACTAAAAAAAGGATCATATTATATAGTAACTCTAACTGAAGCTCTTGTAGATTTACCTTCACCTCAGTTCAAATCCGCAAAAAGGGGGATAAAAAACATTATTAAAAAAAAGCATCACGTTATGTGAGTTGTTTTGTTCTTTCATAATTTATTTTCCTACTAACGTTATTAAAACTATGATACCAGACTATGAGCTGACTGCGCAGTGACTCCCTAATGTCTAGTATGCACCAAAATGAGTACTTTTTAATGTGTTTTCTCCGAGTGAAATTCTTTCTGTTGCTGCAATTGCAAACTAGGGCTGTTTCATGGGGGGGGAAATGCTACGAGACACAAAAAAGATTTGTACGTAGAGTGCACCCAGTCATGAGAATAATTTGTTTTTGCATATTGCACAAACATTAAAAAAAAATGGAATCCTACGAGGTTCAAATGCAACAAAACACTGAATGATAAAATCTGTATTATGGTAATTTTGATGATCCTCTGTGAGCTTGTGGTATGTTAAACCAACTTTATTTCTGCTTTCTGCCTACTTTATTTAAATCAGTGTTTCTCAACCTTTTTTGTGTCAAGGACCTTTAAATTGGTAGAAATTAGGTCAAGGACTCCAATTTGAAATGATCTCACTTCAGGGACCTCGGTCTGAGAATATTTGAGTTGTTAGATATGATTAAAACCAGATTTAGTTATTAACTACGGTTGAGGAGGTCGTTATGGAGGAAGTGAAACCTGTGATCAGAATAGTCACTGTTTTTGACAAGGGTGTAGGTTTTTTTTCTCAACATTTGAAGGCGCAGATATTTACTGGAGGGTCTCGGGGTCCCTCCCAAGAAAATTTTGAACATCAGAACCTTCATTTCCTGCATTCTGGTGATTCTTAATGTAACAACTAGTCCCTTTTCTGCATCAATTTATGGTGGAAATGTCATGGTACTTCCTGCTTTAGTCATAACTGCCTTATAGTCTTTCCGTTTTATGATTGCAACCTTTGCTTTTGGAGGGTGCATACTGCCACGGCCTACTTTACCGCAGGCACCTATGCTTATGACTTTCACTTTGGCAATTACATTTGGCTCACTTCTATGGTGAATTACCATTTCTTGGGACCCCCTGGAATTCCCTCAAGGATCCATTGGTGTTCCTGGACCCCTGGTTGAGAACCACTGATTTAAATGTTTGTCATGTGCTTCATAATGACTCTGCCTAATGAAGGCCACAAGCTGATCCGTGTTTGTCTTGCAGTAGAGTTGTTCTGTATACTACAAAATTTGCTGGAGTTTTGACCTATGTAAAACCAACTTGACATTTTTTGTGTTTACTCTTTCCGCAGGCCACTCAGCTCTAGTACCAGAAACTACAAGAAAAACATTGACCGCAGTGGGTTCACAAACAACTGCCATCACTGTGGGAAGGCTTTCAAAAAGCCCAGCCAGCTTGTTAGGCACATACGAATACACACAGGTGGGTGAAAAGCACGGAAATGAGATGATATGTTTAGTTTACGGAGATCTAATGTCCATTTAATGATTCTTGCTCAGAGGAACTGAGTTTGCCTCGATTAACTGACCCCATGACACAACGCCACCAACTCCTGAGCTGTTTACCCTCCATTTCTGGGGGGCTTGTTTACACCTCAGTTCGGTTCATCACTCATCTGTCATGCAGAGATGATGATGTGTGGGTTAAATTTCAATATTAATAAATACTCCCTAGTTCAGGCAACTGTGTTTAGGTAATGTTGCCGGTAGCTTCCACCCACATGTTGTTTAAACATCATCCACATGTTAATGTGTTTGGTTGCCTGGCTGGCTGGATGACTAATGGTGGATGGAGTTAATTCCTCTGTGCTTTGAATCTCAAACAGCCCTTAAGCTGATGAGGTTAGGAGTCATTTTGGGAGAACGCACACGCACACACACACACACACACACACACACACACACACACACTATGCCTCACTCTCTCTGACGCACAGAACAGTAAAAAAAAAAAAAAAAAAAAAAGGGTACAAGATTGTATTTGAGTCAGTTTTATTCACACTAATACCAGAGATGTTGGAGCTATGGTAACAATATTACATCGTCATACTGGCACAAAACGTTATTTTCGTGTGGTTTATATTTTAGGATGAATTGCTGTAAAATAAGTCCGGGGCATCATGTGTCTTTCTTTTGTCTAAATGTGTTAAATCCCTGTAAAATAAAGTCAAACATGATGATATAGATCTGATTTGTGTAAAGAGCAAGATTTACAGTATCTTGCTAAATTAGTTTGTTGTTAAATTTTGTTGAATTAATAAAGAAACAACATTGTTTTTGGAAAAAAATACAAATTAAATTCTTGTCTTTGAAAAGAGTCACAATAATTCACTGATCCAAATGTATAATAATAAAATGCTGTAACCAGCCTCAATAGCTGCTTAAAGTAATGTGAATTTAACATCAGAGAGGAGTAATGAGGATAACATGAAGAAGCCCCCAGTATTTACCCCTAATTTTTACTTTTTAACTTTTATTTTGAAGTGATTCACTTTGATTCTAGGTATTGCAGTCGTGTCAGATTACCATCAGTGTTTCCAGCATCCTATTTGACCTGTGTTTGACCTGACCTTGCCCTTCCATTCAGGTGAGAGGCCCTACAAGTGCTCACATTGCGGCAAGGCTTTTAACCAGAAGGTGGTGCTGCAGACTCACATGGTGAGACACACAGGGGAGAAACCTCACCTCTGCATGTTCTGCCCTGCTTCCTTCTCCCAGAAAGGGAACCTGCACTCCCATGTTCAGAGAGTTCATTCTGAGGTAAGAGCACAGTGCTGCAGGTTTGAAAGTGAAATACTCAAACAGTCAGGTACTGTATAGGAAATATCTCTGTGGGATGTGATGCCATCTGGGATTAGGTAGTTGTGTATTACAGCAATATAAGAGGGTAGAAAACAATAGTTAGAGTGTAAAAAATTTGGAGTTTCCCTTTAAATAGTTATTTTTCCATTCAAGTTATTTGCACGTTTTAATTCAAATAAAACAATAGGATTGCCACCAGTGTGTAGGCTCGAAAAAGAAGAATCAAACTGATCTTAAGATCTTCAAATGCATGCCATCATCTAATCATCACCCTTTTAAATGGAAAGACGGGTTTGACACATCCATCACTACCCAAATCCTCCCTAAATCCTCTTGGAATTTGGCAACAATTAGAAATAACTCCTCCAGATTTGTTTTCAGTGTCATAACAACAGAGCTGATGCTCTGTGTCAATCCATTTAATTCTTTTAGCTTTTACCACATGCCAGGGCATTGTCTGTATTAAACAAGTGAAACACTGTTCTAAATGAACATGAATTAATTTAGTCATGAATGTGGTTTTGTTTGTTTTGTGGATTTCAAGAAATACCCATGTAAATCTCCTTATGAGTTGGAGCAACGGAAATCACGTCACTCATACAATACGGTGGAAACTGCTTATAGTGATCATGTTCATAGTGATGAACTGCATACAGATCATAAAGCTTTGGACAGAATCATTCCTATAAAAATGCTGTTTAAATCATTTGCTTTTTGTGATCAAGTAAAGTAAGTGCAGTAAAAACAAGTAAAGTTATTGTTACTTTTTTTTTTGTTTTTGTGGTTTATTTATTTTCACTTTACTCCCATGATACTTGCGTTGTTGTAATCATAGACAGACCTATTGGTCTATGGACTCCCATTTGAAGCCTCAAGTTAGGCATTTTGGCAATCACCATCTTGGATTTTTGGAGCCAGAAGTGACCATATTTTGACATGAGGGTGGATATAAGCCTAATGGTAGCTGCTAGCTTGGGTAGGCTGGCTCATTTATAGCTATGCTTAACCCTATGGGCCTGAACGACGCATAGTGCATCCAAATTCACACCCGTTCTTCTCTGTGGATTTTCTCCGCGACCGTGCGTCACGTGAAACAGCGGAACTGTAGCTTTCCGACAAGGCCAAGCACTTGTCGGTAGTCCAATGTTTTCACAGCGAAAAAAATTGATACAGTTACAATAAAATGATGTATAACAGAGCTTTCATACAGCTTTGCACACACATTACTGTTGGATGGATTACTCGCGAATGCAGGGTCGCACAGAAATGCCATGCATATCACATGAAAGCGCAGGACTAGAGCTTTCCAGTGATACCACACACATCACTGTGCTGTCATCCCATCATGCTATAAATCCAGATCAAATGTCTATAACAAAAAAAACCTGACGAATTTCTTTACAATCCATTATACAGATCTTGTTATCAGTCACTTCATATAGTGAGGAATATCGTATCTTACCACGTCTTAGGCTTGCATGTGTTTCTCCCTGTCTATCCACATTTGTAGTCCGGCTTTCAAGATGCAAATATCTCCATATTGTCCAGTTGACACTCCATCAAACTTTGTATGACAAGACCAGCCACTTCACCTTTGCGCACCCAGACAACTGTAGCCTAATTATGCAATCCTGACAGGGCCGTAGTCACCATATACATTGAGGGGGACATGTCTCCCCCCAATGCCCAAAATGCCCCCCCAATATATAACTGAAACTGAAAAACAACAACAAACTTTGTTTACTGCAAACAAAGTGGCAAATATTATCTTGGAGGACATCATTGCACTTGGTTGACTATTTTTCTATGATCTTAGATGTAAATATTGCATGTTTCTTTCAGATAAAACACATTTTTGACTTGTGAATGAGTCAATGGAATTTCTTGCAATAATGAAAAAATACTGGCAATCATGTCCGCCTGGCACAAACCACATGTTTTGGACAGCTGTGAAGTGACAGAATGTCCCACCATCATGGTTCTTATGTTGCCAGATTCCAGAGAGTCTCCCCTCTTCATATATGGCAGAATATGTCATTTTCCAACTTGCTATGCTGAGATACATGTAAAAATGTAAGAATTTAGTCACACAGATTTGTTTTTATCATTGATATAAAAATTAATATAAAATACAGGCACATAGAAGGACATGGAATTATGGCAAATCTGGTTAGCCCAGATTGTCCTGAAAAAAACCAAGATATAGCATGTGTATGTAGCCTTTATAATGACTGTGATATGAGCTTAAAAGTAAAGGCAGTAAAAATACCCCAAAAAGGCCTAGGGCAGGGGTCACCAACTATATTTTTTCAGAGGGCCAGAATTTTACCGGACAGTCACCTTGGGGGCCGGACCCTCAAATAAAAATTAAATAAAAATCAAATTTTGGCATAACATTATTATTTGATGTTTATTGTTTATATTTTTTTCCATTTCATTATAAAACTGAAGGCATTTTTAGCCTTTATGAGTCAGGCTCCTATCACCTATACCACAGTCAACCACCAGGAGTAATAGAGATATTTTGCCTCAACTAGTCAACTTTATTTATAGAGCACTTGAAAAACAAACACCGCGGAAGTGAAAGGAAAATGCCTCTTAACACAGGTAAAATGGGACTCTCAAAGGCCATGAAACGAAAAGTTGATGTGGAAAACAGATCCTGTAATGATGACTGGACTGAAAAGTACGCATTTATCATGCCAACCTTCCGAAATGCGTCACCTGTATGCCTCATTTGCAACGAAACTGTTGCTGTTGCAAAAGAATATAATCTGCGCCGTCACCACAACACTAAACATACAAATTTCAAGGATTCATATCCTGAGCAGTCAGAGGCCCGTCAGAGAAAAATCGCCACATTGAAATCTGCCTACTCCCGTGCAAGTGGCATTATTACTCGAACTTTAACTGATCAAGAGAGAGTAACGTGTGCATCTCTGCAGGCTGCCTGGGTGCTTTGCAAACATAACCGGCCTTTCACGGAAAGTGAGGTTTTAAAGGAGTGCATGGTCACCGTTCTGGAGGAACTTGCCCCCGACAAATCCATGGACAGAGTTATTGCATCTGTCAAACAAATACCTCTCTCTGCTTCAACTGCTGCACGTCGTGTACACGTCTTGGCAGAGCATGTCCAGCAAGCTGTCATTGACGGGATCAAGGAAGCCAAATACATTTCGCTGGCTATTGATGAGTCCACTGACAACACGGATATTTCACAGTTGTGCGTTTTTGTCAGATACTTTGATGGCAAAGATTTCCGAGAGGAGCTGCTGGCATTGCTTCCGCTGGAGGACAACACCACTGCTGACATCATCTTTGGAAAACTGGAGGATTTTTTTAAAAGCCATGGATTGTCCCTGGATAAAATCAACCTGACAGTGACAGATGGTGCACCTGCCATGATTGGCAAAAACAAGGGTCTGGTGAGCAGAATAAAGACTGTCGCTCCTAAAACTAACGCACTTCACTGTATTATCCATCAAAGCGTGCTGTGCGCAAAGCTAAGCGGGGAGCTCAAAGAGGTGATGGAGAAAACAATGAAAATTATTAACCACATCAGAGGAAATTCAAGCACGCAGCACCGCCTGTTCCGCAAATTTGTGCTCGAATCCCAGGCTTCTCATGATGACCTGTTACTCCACAATGACGTGCGCTGGCTCAGTAAGGGCAAAGCACTGGAGCGCTTCGTTGAACTCCGTGCCCAAGTAGTGGATTTTTTGAAACAAAGTAAATCAAAAGCGGCAGCTGACCATCTCCGCATCATGCAAGACAGAGAATACATGTGCAACGTTGCGTTTTTAACAGACATTTTCTCCCATTTGAATACACTTAATCTCCAGCTGCAAGGAAAAGAAAAATCAGTGGTGGATTTGGTGGAAAAACTTGATGCCTTTGGGAACAAAGTTGATCTGTTCCACGCAGATTTGTTGTCAGGGAGGCTGCTGCACTTCAACACACTGAAGACGGTGGGAGAAAGCAACGTAACAGACAAGATGAAGACATTCATCACACAATTAAAAGACAACTTCTCTGCTAGATTCGATGACTTTTTCATTTCCAGGGATGTCATTGGATTTGTGCGTGACCCATTCACCATTAGCCCAAGCGGAGAATTCTCCACAAACGCGGTGAAAATGATGCCGTTGGACGAGGCGGCCATTCAGAGCGAGCTGGCTGAAATCCAGGCCGCAGGCGACATGAAGGCTGCTCTCTGTGGTGCTGAAAGCCTGAGCGCATTTTGGGTGTCTTGTCCCGAGGACTATGGCACATTGAAGACGCTGGCTATGTATGTGCTCACCATGTTCGGTTCAACCTACACCTGCGAGGCTGCGTTCTTCAAGATGAACTCGATAAAAACACACGAGAGGAACCGACTGTCAAACCAGTCTTTGGAGGACTGTTTGCGCATAAGTCTGACAGCGGCCAAGCCTGATGTGAAAAAGTTGGTGTCAGAGGGGAAATGTAACTTCAGCCATTAAGCAGTGTGAGTAGCCCATTTCAGCCTTGTGATTTGAAATCGCTATAGCCCACTTAACGTTTTATTTGATGTGCGAACATTATTTGTGACCTGTTTTGTTCTGGTACCAGGTTAGTATTTATTTACCATGCTATTTTAAGTTATGCCAGTTGGTTTTTCCTCCTTTTTTTGTCCTGAGAAGTCTACTAGTTTGAAGCTTGTTGTTGAGACTTTGAAATAAAAACCAAATGTTAAGTAAGGGCATGAGGAAAAGTTATGTTAAAAAAAAAGAACTGTGTGAAACAATAAATGTTAAACAGTGCAGCGAGTCTGTCCTCATTTCGGAATGTAGCCTAAATAGAGTCATAAATGGTGGGGATTACTGATAGTTAAGAGTCTCAGTTGTTGCTGTTTTCAGTTGCTTTAATAGTGTGGACCACATGATATTTTCTCTTTGATCCTCACAATTTTGGAATCCAGTCGCGGGCTGGATTGGACGGTTCGGCGGGCCGGATTCGGCCTGCGGGCCGACAGTTGATGATCACTGGTCTAGGGCCCATAGGGTTAACTGTGATCATGCTAATGCTAATTTTTGCTAGCGAAAAACTGAACATCTGACTCTTGTCTTTTAGGATGACCAAATGTTAAAAAAGACTGTTCAAGAGACGAAAATGTTAAAGTCAATATTAATTAACTGGAAACACACTGAAATTGTGATAGTGGCTACACCTATACTCTGTGAATCTTTGGTTACGCCATGTTTACCTTCCAACACGACACTGTTGCCATGGTAGCAACTTGTCAGTAGTTGGGACCTATACCTGTCACTCAAAGGGACCATGCCCTTAATTAAAACTTTGTTACAAAGTTGCATAATTGCCTAGATTCATGTTCTCATGGCAGCATTTACAAGCGGACCAGATAAAATGCCTTGTGTGTGAGAAAGTTGCTTTTGATTGGTCAGAATTTCTATGCGGGAATAATCCAGGAAGTAAACAAAATGTTGAAGAAGAGTACACTTGCAAGATAAATGTGACACACTCTAATGTCACAATGAAGGGACAACTACGCAGGTTGATTTTTAGCGCTGGTCATCGTGTACTGTATTGCTCGCATTATTCACTTTAGGCAAATGATACAGTTTGAACACAAGGTAGGCACCCAAGTGGACCCAAAGGAACTGCACTTGGGGGCAAACGAACTTGACTTTGATTGAACTGAACCCAATAGGGCAGGTTTGAAAGCACCGTTGGACTGCTAGTGATGGAGGCAGAAAAGAATGCACATGGGGAAAGCACCTGTGGTTGAAGCCACCCTCGGCATGTGGATTGATAGCCTAATGCCTGGCCACCTAATTGCCCCATAATGAAACAGTCAATAAAATTCAGTAAATAGCAGAGCAGTCATTTAATTCCTTCATGCCTAAGATAGGAATCTGCGTGAGAAATAAAGAAAAAGAAATCAGTTAAAATAATTATCCACTTACCGTGATCAATGTGACCCAGACAGACGTGATCATTATCAGCGTTTTCCACTGTACTGGATTAATTTAGGAACATTTTTTAAGTAAGCAAAAACAACATTGAAGTCATTTTAAAAGGTAACTCCACCGATTCAAAGTCTGCTAACAGTCCTTGGAGAGTACTACTGCATATGTGGGAAAAAAAGTTGTACAAAGCTTTTTGTGGCTCCAGAGGGAGCCGTGTGAAGTCTGAAAATTTGTCTCAAGTTCTGTCTCTTGAGTTGGTTTAAAAAGTTTGGAAAAGAAGAAAAGTGTGGGGTTGTGAAGTTAGACATAGGTGAGCTCTGCAACCTCTGTAGCCTGCTCCTAATCTCTGCTTGAGGCATACAGTTTAGGGCTGCATTAGCTGCTACCAGCATAATAATATTTCTAAATCACTGACTTAATGATACAAAATGTTGTAGAAAACACTGATCTGAAAGTGTTTCAGTTGTCTGTAGAATGGCTGAGCTCAAGTAGTGAATGAGACGGCCTTCAGTAAAAGCAGCCAGTGCTTCTATATTGAAATGTGTGTTTTGGTTGCAGGAGAAAAGCAGTAAACTTAAAACTGAATAGCCTTGAGAGAGCCAAGACTGGTGAATGGTTTTAAGTTGTGGACTTGAGCAGCTGTTTCTGCATTCTAAGTGTAAATGCATCACACAGAAAAATGTCTAATATGCTGTTTACCAGGTTTTGGTAATTCCGTATCCTTTTTAAAATTCTGGTCCAGAATATTTCAGTTTCTTTTTGTACATCCCCTTCACTCACACACTAAATTGCCTGCCCTCCAGCTCACAGCTTGTTATAGTCCTTGCAACAGGACACCTTGTCATAACATTGTTTGTCTGCTGGAAAGGCAATGAGGTGAAATTGCAGTTTTTTGTCCCTCATTTGCTTCTTCTCCTTTGTAGAGACTTCACTGCAGCCAATCTTAAAGAGACTCTCTGATTTATCCATCCTCATTTAGCCTGGACTTTGGCCTCTAATGATGCTCTGTCACTGACGTCACTTCCTCTTAGTGCCAAACTGTGGTTGAGAGGTTGTAAGAATTGTGCACATCTAAGTCCTCCCTAGGTTCCCAAATGTCCATGTTGACAGATAATGAGTTCTCCTGTGTGTTGATGTCCTTTTCAAGTGTTTGTTACCAAAGCGAGCAAACAGGTGAAGTGGTGGGAGAAGCTCCCAGTGTAGTCAAATGTCCTTTCTTCCACTTTCTCTTAGTCTTTTTTAAGAAAAGTGGATTAGAACTAACTGAAACGTGGATTTTTTTTTGTCTCTCACTTGCAGCCATCATTGTGTATTCCATGCTAAAAGCCCATGATGGGGCCAGTTGATTGAATTACTTCTGGAAAGCCAAACAGCAGGACCATTTGAATAATGCATCTAATTTTCACAAGTGTCCTTCAGCTCTCCCGTTCCAGATAGAGTTTGTCCTTATGATTGACTGACTTTATGAATAAATAATGGTCGGGCAACGTTATTCGCAATACAATTCATGAGCAGATGCATACCGTGGACCCAGCGGAGTAAAATCATTATGGAAAATCCACTGAAGTGTTTGGTCATGTAGCGTGTAGGCATGTTGAGACAGTCCCACTGTCTGCACATAAATGGCATAATAAATGGCATGAATCAGTGGAAGAAAATGAATGTACAGACACCATCTGCTTTCGGTTATTACACTTCAACTGACACTTCAACTGCTTTGAGTGCTTGAACTTCAACTACAGCTCTTTTATATCTAACCTACAAACAATTTACATTTATGATGTTTTAAACTGTTTTGCACAAAACTGTTAAATTGTAGGCATTAGCAAGCACACTTAGATTTTCTGATCATTTTATGGGGGTTAATAATAGAAGGGCACATTAGCATTACCGAGACTGTGGGCTTGGATTTTTAATCAGGGTTTCTTATGTAAAAAAACCAACAACCCTCAACTATAAATTTATTTCTATTAATTAGTTAATTACTAACTGCATTTAATTCCGTACAAAACAAAACAAAACACACACTTTTTTAATACCCCTTATCCCCAAATTTCCATTGTTGCATCAACCACCAAATACGTTTCAACTTTACTTGCACAATCAATGACGGAACACGGCACACCTAATGATTTCCGTCATCCTCCCCCTCATTATTGTCATTTAAACCTTTGCCAACGTTTCTTTTCATCCATTCCATCTGTCTCCCTTCTTTTGCAGTCCTTTTGCTCCCTCTTCATGATTATTGCCATAGTGAAAGCACATATATGCTCCAAAAGAAATGACCTGCCGTGTCCAACCATCTTTCCCATATGTTCTAATCTACACACTCATCTTAAACCCAGCTGCCACACACCCGTTATTATGACGGTGATAACACCTTACTGGAGCTCTTTCATACACCCTCACATCTTCACAAACACACTTCAGATGCATCCTTTCTTAGTTCAGCCACCTTTCCTCACAGACATCCTCCATTTCATATAAACAATCTCTGTCCCCTGACTTATCTGTCTCTTCACCAGTGGGTTACCTCTCATGGAAGTGCAATCAACTTCCCTCATGTTTTTTTTTTCTTTTTCTTTTATTTTCGTGGCACTCAACATTCACACTTGCTCTTATGGGTTTTTTCCTACTGCACCCACACTCACTATTCACTTTTTGACAAGTAGCATCATTTAAAGCTTTGTTTTCCACCCACCACTTGCTGTCATTTCTGTCATAGATGTCAGTGGTTCTATTTTCAAGCTCCCCTCTCTTACATCAGCATCTTACTCATCTCCGCTCAATTTCTAGGATTCTCCAAAATAAGTCAAAACTCCCAAGATCTGCCAAACCCATTCAGATGTCCCCTGCCCTGGACGTTAGCTTTCCCCAAGGCAATTTCAGCAAACTCTGTTTAAAATAAATGAATAAATAAATAAAAGTCAACACTGCTTCCCCACCATTTCAGATTCAGTGGTGGACTGAACTGTACTCAACACTACTAACACTTGGGGATTGACAGACTTTCTTAAGTGATTTTCAACCAGGTCTATGTCATCATGGTGTGGGGAGTGTGTGCATATGAACAGTGTTTGGCTTTCCCCCATGCCGTCACCGTGAGTTAAAATTTGTCAGATGACGCAAAATGTGTTATTGCGCATCATCTGGCATATTTGGCTGCTGGACGGACGGGAACCTCCAGGAGCTGGAGTAGCACAGGAGTTGCCTTAACTCTGTTTATCTGCACATGCTCCCTATGCCATGGCTACACAAACCCAGCTAAAAATAGGCAGAGTGTCCCTTTAAGAGGGATAGCATGTATTAGTGCATTGCCTGCTTTGCATTTTCCACATCATGATACGATAAATCAAGAGCCATCAGGTGGTGATGTTCACAAGTGAGCAGTTTCTCACTCCTACATACTGTGTGTTATTATAGATCATAATAAATGACTCTAAGGGGTGTTAGTGCTTGACATTAACTATAAATGAAAGTGCACACTCTTGAGCATTTTCCAAGTTAATAACAGGAACTGGTATTTGGCTTGCCAGCAGAGTCGTAAATATCACTAGTCTGCTCAACTATTGATAAACAAAATACCAAGAAAAGGGCAAATATATCCATTTAACCTTTACTTTATAAAACTGTATACATTGATACAGCAGCTCCTCATGCCTAGAACACTAACAAGAGCAAAGAGAGAGGTTTACGTCTGGCATCCACTATTTACAACCACAACTGCAATATTGTTTTCCCTGCTTGAGACACATTATACAACTCTGACACTTAATCATCCTCTGCATTACTGAAGAAAGACCAAAATCAGTATTGTTTCATATTTAAGGTGATATGCGTACTATAATCTCAGCTGATCCCTGTGTGAAATTGAGTCCAGAATCTGAATAAAGCTGATTTAATAGACAGTAGCCAGTCTAATCCCCCAGTCCTTGTAATTGAATTATTTCCTTAGCGGTTAAAGCAGGAATATCACTTGAGTTCCACCAACTGAAATCTGCATCCGTGTCCAGATACTTAAACTCAATTTGCTTGAGACTGTGATAGGTATTGATGATATTATCATATATTTCTCTCTGAAATACAAAATTTTCAGAGATTTCAGTTACTAGAATGGGTCACTGGCAAAACAAATCCAGCAAGGGATAATGTCTTGTATGTGTTTCATGTTCTCTTACAGACTAAAGGCGTACCGCTGTTCCCGTGTATGGACTGCAGCTGTGTATTTAAGAAGCTGGGGAGCCTGAACGCCCACATCAGCAAGATGCACATCTCTGTGATCGAGGTTCCCTCCAGCACTCCAGTAAGAGAACAGCGTGCAGAACACAAGAGCAAAAAGATCGTTACACTTAATCGGTATCCACTTAGAGTATATTAAAGGTCATGTTAAATATTTTGACCTTGGTAAATGAGGTTAATAATTTCAATACACTTATTCTTGGAAATTAAAGGTATACTTTAGCTCATGAAAGAGAGGCCATGTAGTTTAAATATGTAACTACTGCAAACAACTTTGCCATCAAGATTGTTAGGAGCCTCTGTGTAACTGTATCTTCTTACAAATCCCTGCTTTTTGATTTTCTTCTTGATAATGAGGCTGGTTATTTTTTTCCATTGGCATTTCAGTACCTCCACCATTTCCCTTTGTCTAAAACTGAAAGCTTCAGCTTCATTCACACTAAAAGATCAGCGCACTCTTCCAGTTTTATGCTGTTAAATAATCTCCATTCTGCCATAAATCAAGCAAATTTGACTTGGCCTACTGTCTAAAATGTAGCACAGAGCATGCCAGTCTTCTCAGGCAGTGACAGCTTTTCTTGTTTACAACAATGGTGATAATATGTCAACATTATTTGGTAATTAGCTGGTGATTTATTACTAATTATTGTTTCCAGTTTAGTGATGGTAAAAGGAAGTGGTGGACTCAGGCTGTGTGAGGGGCAACGGATTAAAAAGGGCACTGACTGCATGCGATGGAGCAGAATGTTGAACAAGAAAAAAGTCCACCGATGTTAAAATACTTCATGCCAATTATCCTTTTGACAAACTAACCTTTATATACTGTATGTACCTGAAGGCACTGTCTGCATATATTTCATTGTCTTTTTGGTGGGATGCATGATAAATCAAAGTGGCAATGATTCACACAGGTGTAGTCACTGATTAACATTTTGTTCAATAATGCCCAACACTCGGTTAATTTCATGCTCCAGAGAGCCCCTGTTATAAGTTAGTTAGCTTTCAAATTCTTTTTGAACAGCCTTTTGTCAAATTGCTCCTCGTCTTCTTCTTCTCTCCTTCTCGCTCCGCTTCCCCCTCTTCTTCTCCCCTAGGAGCCCGAGACGACAGGTCAGGCCCCTGGGGGGTCAGAGGGCGGCGAGGGGGTGACAGATGTCATCCAGCAACTTCTAGAGCTGTCTGAACAAGTCAGTGGGGAGACACCTCAGCCCCAACCACCAGAGCCAGCTATTGCCATGGAAACTGCAATCAACCAGGACATCCTGCAGGTGAAAGGAGCAATGGACATTCACCCACTCTAAATAAATTAGATGATCAGAACAAATGTCAAGAGTATTCAGGGCCCTATAGACTGACTGCCTCACACCTTAGCCACAGTATATGATTCAAATATCAGTCTTAAAGCCATACATTTAACGAGTGCACCACTTCAGCTCATACCCCCCAGTGTGACATGTATTTATGAAGATGTGAGGATGGTCAAAATGTCCTCATTTAGAAAATTTTTTGTCTTCCTGTATGTATGAGGGGCTAGCAGTTAGGCACAGGAGCACACAGCTACACACACGCTTGCACACAACTCAGCAGGTTAGGGAAGACCTCAAAAAGTTAGTGGAACCATTTATGTGGAAATGATTTGTATGGAAATTGGAGGACCTCCGGTGGGAATATATTTGGCCACAGTGAGGGAGATGAGAGGAGGAAAGTTTTCTATAAACTCAACAAAAAGTCCCTGAAATTTGGGTTTAAAACCAAATGATATTCGATATTCTTTCAAGTTGCTTTCTTTTGGTGACTGAGTGGCAGTATTTTGGCAGTGATGATAGCATGAGCCAGCCAGGGGAAAGAAGACAGTAGAATGAATGATGAATTTGTACTAGGAATTTCAGAAATGATTTCTGCTGGAGAGTTGAATAGAAACTCTGCTTTCAACACATATGGATGTGATCATCAGTGAGCTTTGGCTCTGGACCATGGCTTTATGTTTGTGTGTCTCATCTTGTCAATATTTGCTATTATTTCCAGCAAAACATAAAATTGTCAAATATAAAGTAATAACTCTCTTGAAATTGAGAAAACATTGTAGTTTGATGTACATGAAAGCATTTTTAAGCTGTTGTGTTTGAGCAGGTTTCTGTTCTGTTTCTGTAGCAAGCTCTGGAGAACAGCGGGCTGAGTGTGGTCCAGCCGCAGAGCAATGCCACATCCAGAGAGTCACAGAACCAGACCACTGAGGGCACCGCTGTAGAAAGCAAGAAAGTACAAGGTCCTGACAAACCGGCCAGGGAGAAGAAAAGGAGCATTTTCAAGAAACCTATACAAATGCCAGGTTGGTGTTGTATTACAGAACATTCACACAAGCATTATATCACAATCAGAATCTCTGTGTGTAAATGTAAACCATGTTGGAGAAAAAGACTACTCTGTAAGGCACAAAATAATCTGGCAATCATCATTTTTATAACTGATTAATCAGTTCAGTTATTTGCAAAGTAAATATACTAAACATTTGCAGTGTGATAAAAACATTTAAAAGATTTGGTGTTCTTATCTGCATTTATATAATTAGAATGATTTCTCTCTCTACTGGCTGCTGTTCAAAGTAAATAAGAAAATCTGTCATCTCTCTTTTAATGATTTACAAGGATAATAAATTCATTCTTAATGAAAACATCTTTCAGTTGCAGCACCAAAGCTATCGACTGACAGAAACACTGGACAGCTGCCTCACTCTGCCTTCCTTTCCAGGCTCCATCAGGGAGGAGAATGGCGTCCGCTGGCATGGCTGCCCATACTGCTCCAAGGAGTTCAAGAAACCCAGCGACCTCGTCCGCCACATCCGCATCCACACTCACGAGAAGCCTTTCAAGTGCAAACAGTGCTTCAGAGCTTTTGCTGTCAAGAGTACCCTCACAGCACATATGAAAACGCACACAGGCATCAAGGCCTTTGAGTGCCAGTGCTGTCTCAAGTGCTTCTCCACTTCTGGTAGCATGAAAGTACACATGCGTCTGCATACAGGTGAGAAGCAGGTCCACTTCATGAAAGGGTTACATTTAAAGCCAAATTAAGTTAAACATTTGAAAACACTTCATCACCTTATTGGCTTACTCGTCATGTTACATTTATATGCCAGCTTCAGAGATTGTATATGAAGATGGACAACGCGGCTCCACTTTCCACTGCACAAAAATGAAGCAAAAATTATCGTTATATACATTGTTGCCATCTTACAGCCAAAATACATGGGACACAGTTGTGGCGTGTCACATCTGTCACTGTGTGCCCACAGCAGATCATGTCCATTGTAATCAGCTGAAGCTGCTACACTGACCGAGGAAGCTGCACTTGCCCGTGTGGGCACCATGCTGCTCAATGTCACTTTATTATATTTATGAGGCTGGTATATTTATTTTCCTCTATGTGCAGCTCCACAGCCCTCCAACAGGTAAAAACTACATAGAACTGTGTAAAAAAAACAAGCACAGCCTGTTTAAAAATGATCGAAATGAATACCTCATTGTACAAGAGGCTGAAGGAACAGAGCAACCATGTGGGTGCTTTTACAGTTCACATTATAATAAATCAGTAAAATCAGATCTGTTAAAATGATCCATTTAGTTCAGTACCATAGTCTGATTAATACTGAAGTCTAGTTAATACTGTCCATACGCTTCCAAACCCTACATAACCATCTGCATTGTCACTTGGCAAAACTCGGTACACACACAGAAGGACCCGTGACCCCAACATGACCCATCGCGTCCATGCCCATGTATTTCGGCTGTTAGTTATATGGAGCCAGAGTGTGCACAGTAGTGTCTGGAAAGTGAAGCCACAGCATCAGGTTTCCACTTACACACCCATCCGCGAACAGTGCCATTGATCACCAGCACACCGATTGACATACACCTGTCGATCATGACGTCAGACCCCCCTTTAAAAGCCTCAAATAACAAATTAAAACTGAACTTATTAGAAAAACGAACACTTGAACATACCGTTGCGTGATTAAAACTACTTAAAATGACTGACACCATATGTTGGAAAAATTATTTTACGTGCACTTTAATTTTTTCTTTTGGCTCATGTCCCATCTGCTAACATGGAGGGGGTGTGGTTTATGACCTATGCTTTTTTTTGGCTTCACTTCTGGGGAGCTGTCATGTTGTCCATCTTTATATACAGTCTATGGCCAACATAATCAGTATATACGTAAGTGAAAGGAGGCATATATGAGCTTTCAACATTATGTTGTCAGTTTCCTGTCAGCCTCTATCATTCAGTATTTAGTTATATGTTATGATAAATTATGCTACAAATGACAAAAGCTGGACCTGTGTAAATATAGTGCTGCTGCTACAGCTAGAGCAATCATTTGCACTCATGTTTGCAATCATTCTGTATTTGCTTCTTATAAAGAAACTACCTTAAAGAATTATCCCCTGGACATGAACTGTCAGCATTAGTGTGAATAAACAGAACTGTAACAGTTAAATTATTATGTGCATCTGTGCATTAGTTTTTGTCTTAAATTGCTATGTAATAGCCCTTTCTTTGTTAGGTGTTTACTTTAGCTTTGGTTATGTGTTAGCTCTAAGCTAAGGCTCTTGATAGATTTGTTCTCAGCTGTATTTCTCTAAGACTTTGTGCTTTTACGGTTTCATATTGTTGTCACTTTTCCATGTACTGTAATTTGGTTTCATAGAAATATATATTGTCTCCTGCTAACTAAAAGGCTTTGTAACCTTTTGTAGACAAAAAATTAAATAAAGCTATATGAGCTTGCTTAAATTTTTTGTTTATGTGTGAGTTTCATATTTATTTAGACTGGCTTAGGGATAGTGAATTCTGAAATAAGTTGTGTAATATGTAGCTTATTTTTAGAATCTTTTGACATTTTTATGTAAGCACATACCGGTATGTCAGAATCAGTCTAATTCTCTAAATACTAATTCTCCAAAAGTGCCGTTTCTCCTTGCTTTTCCCAGGTGTACGTCCTTTCCCCTGCCCTCACTGTGACAAGATCTTTCGTACATCAGGCCACAGGAAAACACACATTGCTTCTCACTTCAAAAGCTTGCAGCAGAAGAAGCACAAGTTTCCCCGAAAAACCAACAAAGCCAAAGTTTCCAAGAGTAACCTACCTCTGCCTGACATCCCCTTGCAGGAACCCATCCTCATCACTGACTTTGGTAAGAGCACGTGATGACAGACACACGTGTATACACATGGGGTTGTGTTACATCTGTGTTCACAATTGTATACACATACTTGTTCAGTTGTCCTTGGGATGAAGCTGAATGCATTGTTCAGCTGTTTTCTTTTCTTTGTGTTACTTCATGTGGGCTGCGTGGCTCTGCACAGAAATGAAATGTCTTTATAAACAGAACACATGTTGCTTGTTCACGTGTTGCCTAACAGGCCTCATCCCATCCCAAAATCCTCGCTTGGCTTTTCAACAGTACCTTGAGGTGGTGGGCAGTGACCGGCCATACAAGTGCCAGTTCTGTAGCAAGGCCTACAAGAAATCAAGCCATCTAAAACAGCATGTCAGGTAAAGCTTCTTCATTTTATGTCCACCACAGAATGTAACAGGGTTGAAGCAGTATGAGTGCCTGTACAAGTATTTTCTAATTAATCTGCTGATAGTTGATACGTTTCCTTCATATACGTGATATTAAATAAAATTAGTTTTCTGAGAGACCGAATTCTAGGTGGTACAGTGGTACTGAATGTTGCGTTAATGGATAATATGACTAAAGGGGGCATTTATACAGAGAACAAAATGGGCCCAAGGATTGAGCCTTGGGGAACACCACAGATCAGTGGGGCCGTCAAAAAGAGGCATAACCAACAGCTACTGACTGGTTCTGTTTAACAAGTATAACCTTAACCGGTCAAAGTAACCATCCCTGATGCAACTCATGTTTTTGTGGTCATTTCTGGTGGATGAACCCACCGATGGTGGTTAAACCCTTTCCACCACTCCCATACCAAAATTTCTATTTGAATATTTGGCCAAGAGAAAGACAGTTTATCATTAGGGTGTCCCTCACCACAGGTGTCTAACAGAGAATAGATTCACCTATATGCAGGCTGTCCGTGGAGTCTTAAAAATGATTAAAAGGTGATAAATCAATTAAGCCACAAGTAAGACCCTTAAAACGTATTAAAAAGTCTTAAACACCATTTTAAATATTGTAGCTTGTTTTCAGTCTAAATATTTGTGCAAAGAGGTTTTATGCTGCAGTTGGCAATTTTACTTTAGGTTATGAGTTTGGCATATAAAGAAAATATTATGGAAGGTGGGATGAAATTGAAGCGAGGCAAGAGAGGGTGAGGAGACAGAGGAGAGTAGTTGGTGGATAGAGGAGAAGCAGCTGGGTGGTGTTCATCAAATCAACCTATTAAACTACTCTTATTATTGGAAATCAGACACTGTATTTAAAGGGAGACATCTACCATTACATCACTAGATGGTTTTAATACCTGACGTAAATGAACAGTACAAGGTCTTTGTTAAAGTCACTTTAAACTACCCCTATCAGTTGAAACAGGATATTGAAACAGCGGCAATAAGAATGATAAATAGCCTAATCACTCAGCTTCTCTTACCTATGTATCTCCATAGAACTTTCTAGCCTATGCATTATGACAGACTTACAGCATTTGTCCTCCTTTCAATATCGAGCGGTAATCTAAATAATGGGGCTGTCATCCTTGCAGATGGCTACGCCTCTTCATTCGCCTTTGTTGTCAACAGATTTAGATAAATGGCTCGAAACTCAAACAGAGGACCCATATCTGTCACTAGTGACAGTTCCCTTGATTCACTGATAAACCAGCAACAGCATAAATACATAAAATGTTAGTGAATTTGATTCAAATTGGCCAAGTAATAAACTGTCCTGACAGTTCACACCGACTATGCATAGTAACTTTCCACCTTGTTCTGGAGAGATAACAATGTTTACTGTTCATTTTGTTTATCCTCTGAAAAATGTTAGGTTTTCAGTACATAATATTACTACACTTTAAATCACTTCAATTATCATTAACTCTCAAAAAGTCATATTTGACTTTGCATGTTTTATTAAAATGCTGCTGCTGCTGCTGCTGTTGTATACTTTGTCTCCCACTTTAAACTTAATACTGAAACTGCAATGTCATGTCTAAGTCACTTAGCGTTCCCATCATTCTGTCATCCTAAGGTCTCATACAGGAGAAAGGCCGTACAAGTGTGTGCAGTGCAGTCGAGGTTTCGCCTCCTCAGGAGTCCTCAAAGCCCACATCAGGACCCACTCAGGCCTAAAGGCATACAAGTGCCTGATGTGCGACACAACATTCACCACCAGCGGCAGTCTGCGACGCCACATGACCACCCACAGTGACCTGCGACCTTACATGTGCCCCTACTGCCAAAAGACCTTCAAGTCATCACCCAACTGCAGGAAGCACATGAAGACACACAGGTTTGGGTTTTGTCAGCGAGGACAGCAACAACGTTTTAAACAAACCACAGTATCCTAGTAAATATATAATAATACACTAAAGTCTAAAATCTAAGCTCCTGCTTTTCTTGATTTTGCCAAACCAGGTATGAACTGGCCCAGCAGCTGCAGCCCCAGTCAACAGATGATCCCTTAGGAGGGGGCACGGTGGCCCATGACATACAGGTGGAAATAGATGGAGATACCCTCCAGCAACCAACTGCTACATCAGCAGAGCAGCAAAGTATGCTGGGACTTGGCCAGACAGAAGTTGTGAATGGAAGTCAACAAGTGACTTTGGAGGCACCTCTGACTGACCAACCCCTTGTACAAGGAGAAGGTAAACAGTAGAGGGGCCAGAGTGGGGTGCCAGCAGTGCTATATCATAGATGAAGTGAAGTGTATAGGACAAGAGCATCTTTATGGATTAACTGTTAACATTTGTTGTTGGAAACTCAACCAGATTTCTACCAAAAGGAGCAAGAAAAATGTAATGGCAGAAAGATGTTGGATTTGTGCTTTTCTAAAACTACCGCAGTTTTAAAATGCATGTTTTGTGGTCAGGTTCAGTCCTCTTGACCTCAGCGTTCTATATTTAATGACATTTTAATAGTGCATAGACTGACATTTTCCCTCCATACAAATGCAGCACATTGTTAAAATGTAAAAGGAGAGACAAGTCCATAGAATACAGTATTTTCACATTGTTCCCAAATGCAGCAGCTACAGCAACCAAGCTACACCTTATCTAACCTCTATTTTTTTCTCACGGTTATAAAGTATTTTTTATTTATTTTTATTAAAAACCTTTTATCAGTTTGCACAGTTTCATGACTATGCAGGATGAATTGTGTAGTTTATATAAGAATATAAGGATTCATAAAGATGTAGTGTCCCATGGAAGTGCAGTGGGCAAACACCATCAAACATGGAAACAGAAATAACGACAAGAGCAGAGCAGTTACACTAAGTAGTGTGCTGTTCAAGTACTTTTTTAGAGGGAAACTTAGGTATTTTTCCACTTGGACCCTATTTTCCTATGTTTTTGTGTCTAAGTGATTAATTGGAAAAAAAGAACATTTAAAATTGCACCAGCAGCGGACGTACATTGATGGTGTGTAATTGCACGAAAGCATTCATTTCAGCCTGTTTCGTGGCTGCCGGCTTCAGCACTCTCGCTCAATACTGGACCAGTTTCAAAAATGTATGATATAAATGATATAAAAACATGGGGAAACAGGATCCAGGTTAAAGTTTCCCCAAGTGTCCCTTTAACGTTACCTAGATGTAGAAACATTTAAATGTCCTCCCTATCAATCTTTCTTTCTTTTTTTAAATAACTTGTGTTGCTGTGCATTTCTTTCTCTGTGATGACAGATTCGTATGTGACTACCCAACATGCTTTGCCTCAGAATATCAGCCAGTTTGAGACACCAGCACTTCCTCAGCCTGCCTTTGACCAGCAAGCTCTAACACAAGGTGCAAAAACACACGCTTTCTGCCTTACGATTTCACTCATGGAAGCATCTTCATCTGTTTTTTCCCTGCAGAATCGGTTTTTTAACTATTGTGTCCCTAATGCATGAGAATACACAATTGAGTGTGTGCTTATCTATGACTAATAAGTAGAAAGTCCTTGTGTACTATTGTACCAAACATATGTCTTCTGATTGAACAGTGAATAGACAATGAGTTGTAGCAAGTCATTATCTTTCCAGTAATTACCCTGCAGTGTTTATTGTTAATAAACTGTGCAGTGTGCAAATGTTGCCCTCAAGAAACCACCTTTGTAATGAAATCTTTTGCTTTAGATTATCGTCAAAAAGAAATCAATTAAAAGAAAAACAGCAATGATAGAATAAAGTTTCTGTCAGCTTCACTCATCTGTCAAATGAGACAGCAGATGTTGGTTGAGGGGTGAAGCCATACTTACTGAAATTCTCACAACTGCGAATTGAGTCAGAGAGATACAAGAAACTTTCACAGATGGTGCATGCGCCATCTCCATTCTTTCTTCCCTCTACTTTGCATAACTCGTAATCCAGTGGAGTGCTTTCAAACATATGGTTGCTCCTTTACTCCCACCAACTAACTCAACAAGTTCCCACCACAGGTCCCAGCCAGTTGGCATAACTGACTGTTATTGTTGGCAGCCTGGATTCTGTGGAATCACAATAATGGGCAGTGTAGCACACTGACAGCAAACATCTGTCAGGCAGAAATACCTTTCCCATTCTCTCAGAAGGCACTACAGCCTTTTTATCTGCTCAGAAAAGACCTGGAATTTCATCATTTTAGAGACGAGGCCATATGGCCTCGAGTACCATCAAAGCTTCATAGGCACAAAACATGTGCCTCGACAAGAGGACACTTAAGCAGCTAATCATATTTTAACTCCCAGTTTACCGCTGCCATGTGTAACGCATTATTATGTTCTATCAGTGATGCCTGAGGTTTTATGTGTTGTTTTGTAAATTTTAACTTACTTTGTTTGCTCATCACAGGGTCTGGATTTGTAAATTGCTGCAGTTCATGTGTGCACATGCTGTGCTTTGTATGAGGTTCACATAGTGGGTCTGCAGCAAAATTAGTAGTTCTTAAACAGCTACAGAATGTTCTGAATAATGAACAACCAGACTGTCAAAGCGCTAACGTTTCAAAAATCACAAAAAGGAGCTTGGACTGTTTTCCTTTGTGCGTTATTCAGTAGTTACTTTTGTTCTGAAATATTCAGTTGTAGGCACAGTTTGAATTTGTTAATTTAAAATCATCCGCTTTGAAATGTTGAATAAATTTCAACTGTATAAAAACAGCCTGTCAGTTAGATTTAGACAGAATATGCAAACACAGAATTTCAAAGACAAGTTTTTGTTTTTTCAACCCATAAATAAGCTCCTAGATAAATAATCTAGTTTGGACAGAAGTGTCTGCCAGTGAATGTAATGCAATAACTTTAAATCACCACAGTGGAAGCTAGTTGCACAATAACAACTAGTAAAAGATACACAGGCCAGACAGCTTACAGCAGACAGCATTGTGAATGATGTACTGCCACTGGGCACAAAAGACCTGTGTTGACTTCTTAACTGCTCTCTCAACACATTGTTTAGACTACTAAAACACCAAACGGGATGACTTTCAAATGAAGTATGGTCTGAATCTGTCTTCTGTCTTGTCTACTATCAAGTTTTATTATTATCACACATAATCACTTGGGAAGGAGCGTATAAAACAATAAATATAGATACACAGAGATATTTGATCCAAAAACTAGTTACTTGTCAACTTATTCTTTTTTTCCCCCACATAGTTTACACAGAGATTTCTAACACTAACAGACCCAAGGCTCTACATCATCTAGCGTCTTTGTGCTGCAGGCTGTAATCCCTCTGTTGTTCAGTCGTCAGTGTCATTAGTCAACAGTTTTAATGGATGATAGTATTGCACTTTAAGTTTAGTAATTTAAAATCAATTAAAACCATCCTCCCTGCAGACGGGCCAAGTTTCTGCCTGCTGTTTTGCTGTGTTGTGCAGAGATGTGATAAACATGCATGCACACCTAAATTTTGTAGGTGCCAGTTATTATTTTTGCTAGGAGAAAGATTTGTGCCTTATTGACTTATTAACTGCATTTGTTGTAGATTCACTTTTGCTCATAAATGCTGTCTCATCAGGTATTTTGCCTCCTGTAGGTTTAGTGTTAGTGTTTTTATTTTAATCCATCCATTGCTTATAACTGCATTACAGTATCTTTCATTTATATGTGTAATTTAAAGTTTTGTAGCCAAAAACTGTTTTGCTATAGCCATTTTATTTCCCAGTTCCTTATAAAGTCAGTATTTCAGTCAGCCAGTGCTAGCACCACTGAATCTGATCCATAACTCAAGAGACTGATTATTCTTTGCCAACTCCCTCCAGGCTTCACCATCACTGAATCGAGCTACAATCAGTCCCAGTTCTCCACCGTCCAGCAGCTGCAGGATTCCAGTACCCTGGAGTCTCAGGCCCTGTCTTCCAGCTACCACCCCCCGAATCTGCTCCATGTTCCCAGCGCTGAGGTGGTGAGTCCTGGGCCTCCACATGTGCCCTTAGCCCTGGACTTCAGTTCTCAGATGTAGAAAGTGGATATATTCACAGCATCAGAATTATATTTAAAACTGAGTTCAGAATTTCCACCACAGACTCCCTTTTAGAGTAGAGAATTAGATCAAATTTTGGAGCAAGTAGCTGCATAGATTTGCGTATTGATGGTACAAGAACTGATCTTCCTGCAATTATAATGGAAACTCAGTGCACTGGAATATAGATAGAGCTAATTTACTGACTCATGAGAAGATCTGCTTAATTAATGGCCAGGCTTTATCATTAATATGTAGTTCACTGGCTAGCAGGTTTTTATTTCATTGACCTAATTCTCCGTATTTTCTTTACATTTCGGACTTACTACTAACCACCATCTCAAATAACAAATATAAATAGTTTATGAATCAACACATCATGGAGGTAGGATTTATTGCAGGACATGAAACTGAAATTGATCTTTTCATATCAGTAAGCATATAACAGTATTTCCCAAAATGTCCAACTATTGATTTGAAGACCTCTAAACCAAACACAAGACACTGGACCCTAATATTGTCTTGTAAACTGTATTTCTATCTGCATTAAGCTGACTGTATCTTGTTTATTTGTCTTTAGACAAATGGGCTTCTCCAGCAGAGCAGTCAGGATGAGCTTCAGCTCACCACTGAAACACAGGAATACCAGGATGACAGCGAGGACAACAGCAAGAGAGCATACAGGTTTACTTCAGAGTTTTTTCTTTTCTGTGTGTGTGTCCATGTCTGTATATGCCTGTGCAAGTGGCTTTAGAAAGTACCAATTCCAACCCTCTGTAAAAGCAACAGCAGTTGTTATTAGAACGTCAAGTCATCTGGTTCTTCCTCTGCCATCATTGCACCTGCATTTCCCAAAGGCAATTTTTATATGTCATTCTTACAGATCCTTTTAAACTCTGTCAGAATGGATAGAGCAGTGAACTGTGATGTTATTCCAGCATTTGGGAGGGCACTTTTTCACAATGCTCGTGTCATCTTGTCTTAGTAATTCAGGTTGTCCTGAAAAGTGAATCTTGGCCAGTTCTGATGTTGTTTATGCTCTGTTCATTGTCCCCCCTTTCTCACTAATCATCAAGGCATCTCATGGCTTGATGCTGTCATAGCCACATCTCCCAGCAGACGTAATAGTAACCATGCCATGGAAAGTACCTGGTTTTTTACCAAAGCACTTGGCATTCAGGCCAAAGACTTCACTTGTGTCTCATCAATGCAAAGCATCTTTTTCAATGTGCTCTCAGAGCAGCAAACTAAGGGTAACTCAGGAGTGGAATTCTTTCCACCATTTAGGCCTGATTGCACGTGGCACTCTGGCCTGATGAGCTGAGGTGTTGCAGCGAGGGTTTTCTTTCTAAAAGGTGCTACCATCTTTGGACATGAACTGCGACTCTACTCTTTGTCTTTTCTCTTGGACACCTTTAGGGGTCGAGGAAAAATTGATTCTTAGATGTATCGCAGCTCTCTTGAAAGATTATGTCTCGATGCAGAAAAATGAATAACCAAATTGTGGACATCATGAATGGCTGTAACAATTTTGTAAGGCCGACCTGTACATTCCTATAATAGTTCTGAAATATCTGAAAGAAGTGGACAGAAAGTACTACCATATGCATTTATGAGTTACATTCACAATATAAGTATTGTGAATGAAGACGACAGCAAAATCGAGGGAAAAACACCAGTCCCAATGCAAGGGTCAGTCTCCCCACGTCGTAACAATTCATGTGAGGGACAAGCATACAGGAAAACAATGTACTTGCACAGCAGGGTTTGTTTTATTTTACACTAACATTTAGTTAAACTCCTTATAGCTGTCATTAGCCAATTCCTGTTTTAGCCCATTACTAGGAAAACAAAACTAGCTAATATAACAGGCTATTCTGCTTTACCATTTGTTTAAAGTGCAAACAGCCTCAAATGGTATGGTAACTTAAAGTTAGAATGCCAGTAACTTGAAATTTACATTGAACCTTCTTTCTTTGCTAACGTGCTAAGCTTGATGCCATGGAGCAAACAGTGGAGTTTTTGTTGATCCTTGATGGACTAAGCTGTAAGTGAGGTCCTCCACGCTGTTCAATCCATGTCTGACATCCCTACTCTTGCGTTTTTGGTTTCAGAGAAGCGAAACAACCTCTTCTGAACTTTGACGATATCTGTTGTTGGACTTGCAGGTTCCATACACACACTATATTGGCATTTTCCCCTGTTCTGAAACTTGACAGGCCTCCTGTGCCTTGTAAGGTTGCTAATGTAGGATCGAACAGTGAACATGTGTGCTGTGTTTATGTTCTAAGCTACGTTATTTCATCAGTTTTGTTGAGGATGGCTGAGGTGGATACAATCCGACTGGCACCACCTGGTTTAAAAGCTAGGGTATAGTTGAATAGAAAATGGTCCTGGAAAAGAACGACACTTTATGCAAGTAAATTCATCTGTTAAAAGTGAGTTTAAAAGTAGCCAGTAATAACACAGTGAGAAAACATTAAGCATGTATAGAAGTCAAACATACTGATGCTCAAGATGCATCAATAATGGGTTTATAATCGCGTTGTAGCTCTCTGAAGTACTTCCAAGAAGTTTAACCAATGTTTTCATATTGTTTTTATGATCTCTTAACAGCCGCTACCTGTTATATTAGATGTACCACAGAACGGTTTATTACTGTTTGTCGGTTTGCTGGCTTTTAGTTTTCCCTCATTGCAGTGTTTGTAATGTGTTCGTGAGCTCTTTAACATCCAAAAGAGTCTTTTTCAGGGGTTTAAAAGCAAATTAATGATAGGCACCATCATAAACGCAGAGCCCAGGGAAATAAAAGGCATTGTTTACACCATTCTCAATTACTGCCTTTAATAACATTACCTGTCTTTGTTATCTGCATCTTTCATTTCAAACTTTTCCCCAGATAAAGCGATACCATTTAGAGACCTCAGAGATGCTTTCATGTATGCCCAGGCAACTAAGGTGTAATAATCAGTGTTTAGTTTTAACAACTTTGTAGAAGGTAAAAAACAAGTCTCATCTACATTTGTATGAAATTCTTCTAATTCATGCAGGGGAATTTGACTAGAATGAAATATAAAACAGTACATCGTCTGCTTTATCCATATCCAATATTTTCCTATGAGTCAGGATTTACCACTCTGACAGGGTGGAACTATGGAAAGGAATAGCAAAAACAATTTTGTCCATTCTCACACACTATATTTTTCTCCTTGACATCAGCTTCATATTTATACAGGTCTAGTGAATGTGGGTGGTAAACATGGGGATGGTTTTTGCCCTACAGATTTTTCAGGGAAGTTTACAGGAAGAAAACAAACAGGCAGGCACATCAAGTAAAGACAGCACTTACATCTGACCTTTGTTTCTCTTTTGAAGTCAAGTGGAATGAGACAGTTCTGAATTAGATACTTAAACTAAAGCTTCAGCCAAAAATACGAGATAATGTAGTCAGTATTTTCAACTTTTAGACCCAAATTATAAACCTGTTTTTTCCCATATTTTATGTCTTTTTTGTTCTCAATACAAAAGTTGTAGATATCCTCCCCAACTTTCTTTTAAAAGGATAGAACTCAAGGTGAATTTAAAAAGTTTCAGAACATCACACAGCATATTATCAGTTGCCCATACCTGCCCATGCACCAAATAAGCAACAGCAAAAGGCGGTGGTGTTTACAGTGAGTGCTGTCCAGAGTTAAAATGAGTGTTCTTTTGATTGGTGTGAGGCAGATGGGTCATTAGTGTAGTTTGAATTCTACATGTTTGAAATCTTTCATCCTGGTTCATGAGTAAGTCCTTGAAGAATTCAGTTTAGTTTGAAATTTATGAAGGAAACACAATCTGACATTTGATAAACGTGTATACATGCTGTGTTACCGTATCCTTCATAGGAGAGTTGAAAGCTGCTGAACAGATGAAGAGCCAGAGATGTGACATTGAAAATAAATTGAAAAGTGCAGCTGGTTCAGTTGAAGGACGTTCATCTCTCTTTCCAGTAAACATAAACCACGTCCTCCGTCAGCCCAATGTGTTTTGACCTTATTGAATTTAGCAACACAATCTGCCTTTTGCATCAGCTGAGGCTTGAACTCACAACCTCTGAGACTAAGAATCAATTTCTATCTCACTGAGCTAATTAGTCAGTGACAATTCATGTGTAGCTTCACAAATTGACTAAGCCAGACGTGCAGGTTTAGCAGCCGTCCATGCATGGAAAAGCAGATTTCAAACCACTGTAAAAAATTCAGTTATCGAAACAAAAATCTGAAAATACACATATTGCATCTAGACAGCATGGAGATGTTGGTAATTTGTTTGTAACAATGATTGATTTGCTCCATAAGTGAAAAACTGATGTTTAAAATTGCCATTTTTACATTGACTCCAATTGTTCACATTAGAGCAAAATTCAAAATGCTGTCAAAAATTCAGTTTTTGAGATAAAATTCTGAAATTTGCCACACATCATCTACCATGACTCTAGAATTTTGTCATTTTTTTCATGAACATTGAAGATTTATTTAGCAAGAATTTGCATGTATATGTTTACAGTACCGTTTACAGTCAAACATTTTGATGCACTGTAGGCTCAATTTTTGATAAATCAAAAATCTGAGAAACATAGTTTTTGTAGGACAGTCTGAAGATGCTCTGTAGCAAGTTTGGTGTCAATTGAGCAAAAATTGTGGGAGGAGATAGGTTTAGTAAGTTTTACAGTTTTTGAAAAAAAAAAAAACAGAGTGATGAACTTCATCATTTTTAATAGGTTTAAGTGTACAAACGTTTCTTCAGTATTGGGGCTACAGTTTGATGAAAGTTGTGAAGTTGTAGTATGTATGGTTGATTTGTTATGAATTTTCAAAGTTTTGAACTTTAGACGCTTGCTGTAGCGCCACCATCAGGACTATTGGCTTGAGTTTTACGATATCTGGCATGAGACCGGACCTTTGTGCAAAGTTTGGTGAGTTTTCACCCATGGGAAGTGTGATTTCCTCAGAAGAAGAAAGAAGAAGAAGAATACCTAGGATTACAATAGTGTCCTGGCAGCTTAGCTGCCCGGACCCTAATAATAGGCTTTTTGTTCCTCTTCTTTAGATGCAGTTGGTGTAACAAGGGCTTCAAGAAGTCAAGTCATCTGAAGCAGCACGTGCGCTCCCACACTGGGGAGAAACCATACAGATGTCACCTCTGTGGACGAGCCTTTGTGTCAGCCGGCGTGCTGAAGTCCCATCTCAATACACATACAGGTGAGCTCACTTTATACCAACTGCTGAACAGTCTTCAAGTATCCTCCTACATTAATTACATTTTAGAAACTAAAGCCTTTAAAGGTCACGAACACTATTAAATATATCATAATCCATTGTGTTTAAATTGGAATAATTAAAGGATTAGAATCCAAGTGGTACATTGTGATTAAAAATATTATTGCCGTATCTTCTAAAGCCTGGTCGTGCATTCCATTCGCACCACGATTACAAATTAAAAAGTTTGAAATGAGACTTGGAGGAACCTTTAAATCACCGCTTCCCACGATCAGTTTTTACGGTGTGCTGTCTGTGTAATTCAAGATATATGGAGGAGTGGAAAATAGAACATACCCATAGTTCTCTTAATGGAACAAATTAAAGTTTGATTAAGGTAATGACTAAAATGAAAGTTTTACAATGTATCTAAATATCTTCAAAGCAGTTAGTAGAAGTCTTAGCTTTAAAAATTAAATGAATGAGGATTAGAACAAAAAAAAAGCAAATAAAGAGACGATGCGTCTTTGACATTGAAGTTTCTTTTTTGCTGACTTTTAGCATAAGGTAAATAAGCAGTATGAGAAAAGTTACCAAAAGTTAAAATGTAAATTTCTCTTGTAAAACCTCCTAAAAAGTTTTAAATAGAACTTTATGAAACGTACAGACACCATGTGAAACCCTGCCTCTCTCATCTCTCGCTGACAGGAGTGAAGCCCTTTAAGTGTAATGTTTGCGACGCCTCATTCACCACCAACGGCAGCCTGAACCGCCACATGATTATCCACATCAAGTCTTTCAAATGCGCCATGTGTGACGAGACCTTCCGGACCAGCCTGCTGTGTAAAAAGCATATGAAGAAGGAGCATGCTGTGGAGGAACAAAGTAAGGACGCCTTGACAACATTCGGATGTTTGATTACATGATATGCAGGGTCTTTAAAATTCCATTGCATCTCCATAGTTGGGAGGGCTGTTTGAAAAGTTTGAAAACATTTAAACAAAATTTCTATGTCTATAAAACTGATTTATAAAAGAAGGGAAAGGGGAAAGGCTATAAAATCTATCAGCATGCAACAGATTGATTTTTGTGTTTGAATTATTGGACATAAGGTTTGATGGTGTTTCTACAATTTAATCTAAGGTTTCAAGTAAAGTTGTGTGTGTGGAAATGATCTGCTGTTGGGATAAATGTGTATTTTACTCAAATAGTGATAATAGTGATAACAGACCCATATCCTCACAGTTATAGGTATGGATAGTCAAGACGTCGAGGAGGAGGAAGACGAAGAGGATGAGGAAGGGGACCAAAAGTCCAAGAGAAGAGGTTTGGAAATCATCACGTTCACTGAGGAGCAGGCGGCCGAGCTGGCCAAGGATCCCGGTGAGGAGGCCTCGGTGTCGGAGCGGATCCTCGCCCAGTCAGCGGCTGAGAGGGATCGGATCAGCGAGATCAAAGACAAGGCGGTGGAACTGGAAACAGAACCCAAGTTTGCCAACTGCTGCAGTTATTGTCCCAAGAGTTTCAAGAAGCCTAGTGACCTCGTCAGGTAAATATCACACCTGTTTTATACTCTCTCAGAAATTCATCTCTGGTCTGTATGAGGCAAAGATTGAATACAATGAATACATTTTATATGTAGAAAATATTGCTATCCAATCCCTTTAGAGGAAAATTCTAGTATTTTTTAACTTGGGTATATATATATATATATATATATATATACACTGCCACACACCAAACATGTAGGATTAAAAAGACCATCTTTGACGCAAGTTACGTTCACCATTAACTATCTTACAACCTAGCTTACAGTGTGTTTTAGCAGAAGCTTGATGTTTCTGTGGTGAAAAGTTTCAAGAGATCTAATGGTAACTCCTTGCTCTGGAATCTGATTGGGCAGCATGAATTAAACACTTTTTTTCCCACCCAACTAAAGTATATTATGTAATGTAATTAGCTTGTTACATGATAATATGCCAGTGTCATGGAAAACTGGACTGATTGTAATCATGTGACCAACCAGATGAGTCTCTGCTTTCACACTGTGGTTTAGATGAAAAAATATTATATTAACTCTGGTTTTGAGCAGTCACACTCAGACAACTTATTATATTATGTTGTCATAAACATAAAAATACACAAATACCAACACATTCTGACTAGTTTACATGGCTGTTAAAGCACTCAAATTATCAGCTGAGCCCAGAGATGTGTGGGAGAACTGATCTAATTAGCTCCTCTTTGTTTGTCAGACTGCAGTAGAGGAAAGTCTCTTATTTGCTGCCAGCTCTGGCAGTCCCTCACACTGTCCGTTACTTTGTAAAGCTGGTCAGATATTTGATTAAATGCATGTAAAGGTGATCAGAGGCAGTATATGTCAATGTAAGCAATGCAACACACTCACACTTCTGGTGTAAACAGGAAGTTAAAAGACAAAACAGTGAAGTCTGAGCACTTAATTGACCCTTTACTAAGCCCCACCCCTCAAGCACAGACTGGCTAATCACAATGTAGCTTTGGCCAGCTCTAACAAGGCCCTGAAACCTAACTTGCTTTACAAGAACTACTGAAGGGAAGCAGAAAAACTCTGGCCATATTTGTCCAGCTGTGTGTCACCCCCGCGTGTGCAGGCGAACGGTGCCCGGCCTCCCCTGGAGTTCCCGTTTGCCAGCAAGGGTGGTGGTGGAGGTCTGCTGGTCAGCTGGCGGCATGGGGGGAAGCCAAACACTATTTATCTGCACACAAACAAAACCAACTGCACATTGGCAAAGCCTTCCCTTTTAGTCATTTTCTTCTGTCTCAATTGTCAGTGATGTGATGGTTCACTACACATCTGTAGCCTATGGTTAGGCTTTAGCTTCTAACTCTCCTTTTTAATAGTTTTAACCTGTTCTGGATATATCCTTCAAACACATATCATAGACCCGTCTGGCTGCCTATCACTGAAATTGCTTTTTCATTTTTTTCAGTCACAGTGTGAGCTCTATGCTAGCTCTGGCAGCGTGATTGACCATTACAAATGGGCGGAGCTTGGCGAAAAGTCAATTGTTGCTGAAATGCATAAGGTCAATAGGGATCTACAGGCAAAATTATAAGAAACAGACCCAGGTAAAAAAAAAATACTGTACAGTACTTTATGGTGGAAGTGAAGAGATGAAGATGAAGCCATCTTGTTGTTCTGTATGAACTAAGCTTTTTCCCCACACCAATCTGGTCAGAATTTTGACAATATTTTATCCATATAAATAAAATACAGACCTATTAAATCAAAGGTTAGTAGATCATCCAAAGTCCCCGAGCAGTTTACAGAGGCAATTATGTGTCAGACTTCCTGGTTAATGATGAAATGTGTGAGGTCACATTCGATTGTGTTCATAACAATCAGAAAATAAATTTGAATGAGAGTGAAAACAGTTTTAATCATTCATTCATTAGCCATAACCATTTATAATTAATTTAAATAATAATAAATAAGAATCTTTCTTGAAGCCAATCCATGTTATTAGACCTACAGAGTTTCAACCACTTCTCTCTTGAACTTAGCTTTAACTTTTCTTCTCTTGAAGAATTCCGATACTCACCAGTGAGCCACATTTATTATTTAAGTTTTCATATTCCGAGTCAGAGTGCATTTGCAATTTCATACAAGCTCGTCTCACGACAGCACTGGAAACTAAAGGCATGAGATGGAAGAGAGCTCTTGGGTAGTAACCAGTAAACACTGGCAAGGCTACATATTGTGCTGTCTGTCTCTATTATGTCACCCATGCTACATTTTCATGCATTCAAACTTAAGTTGCACTCACTTCAAACCTCTTGTCTGTCCTTGTGCTCTCTGAAATGTGCCTGTGTGGGTCTGTTTCACTGTGTAGGCACATTCGGATACATACAGGAGAAAGACCTTACAAGTGTGATGAATGTGGGAAGAGTTTTACGGTGAAATCTACCCTGGACTGCCATGTGAAGACACATACAGGTTAGAGTTTTAACATAAGAATGTATTGCTTAATTAAGTTGAAGTTGTTTTACTTTCTTACAGTGTTCCTGTTTCTGGAACATTGTGGTGTTTGGAGAAGTGTATTTTTACTAAAAAAGGGGGGAGGGTTTGATACAGGATCTGGAAAAATGAGACAGTATGATGGAATCTTATATTTAGATTACGGGAAGAAATGGTCTCACATTTTGGGGAATATGTTATTTGCTTTCCTGCTGAGTGTTAGATAAGAAGATTGATACTGTTAACAATTTTCTGCTCTCGTATCTGAGAGCGGTGTTGGATATCTTTTCATCTAACCCTCTGCTAGAAAGCAAGTAAACCCATTTCCCAGAATGTTGAAGTATTTCTCTAAGAGGAACTTATCAGAATGGGTTTCACAACACCTGTTTTGGATTGTGTATTGTCTCCCCCGCCCCCGGCTGTATTGAAACTTTGTGAACTACTGTAGCGAGAGAAAAAGTGAAGTTAGATAAGTTTCAAGGTTCTCGACCTGATTACAGACTCTTTGGGTATGTCCTTGAAATGTCAAAGCTTTTTGATATTTACAGCAATTATTGGCGTTGCATGACTGCTTTTTCAACAGAGCTATAATGAACAAAGAACAGAGACAATAAGTCAGTGTAGCCTGGAGGTGTGATGCTGTAGAGCCACAAGTCATATTCATTCTCACTATATCTTTGCAGGTCAGAAACTCTTCAGCTGTCACATGTGCAACACCTCCTTCTCTACAAAGGGCAGCTTAAAAGTGCACATGCGTCTCCACACCGGCTCCAAGCCTTTCAAATGTCCCTTCTGTGAACTCCGCTTCAGAACATCAGGCCACCGCAAAACCCACATCCAGTGCCACTTCCGGCCGAGCCTCGACAGCCGCAAATCCAAGCGGTCTGCCTCATCTGCCGCTCAGGCCAGTCAGGGTCAAGACCCAGGGACCGGGCAGGCCGTGGCAGCGGGCCAGGGGCAGCAGTCAGCAGCTTCAGAGGCTCTTCAACCTGTGGGTCTGCTACAGACAGCCAACTCTGACCCCAGCATTTACCTCCCGGCCAACCAGGTCCTGACAGGGCAGTTTGATCAGAATCTGCTGCAGCCGGGACTGGTGGGTCAGGCCATCCTGCCCGCCTCCATGTCAGGTAGGGATTATGGATGGGTCACACAGAACAAAAGAAGATTGCAGTTAATTAAGCAGTAGTTGCTAAGAAAATGTGCATATTTTACTGAGATTGATGGTTTGTGACAGAGCTTTGATTTTATTAACTCAAAGTTATAGTGTACCATGGTCAGCAGGCACCATTTTGAGAGGATGAAATAACTCACAACAGTAAAACGGAGGCACTAAACTTTATTATCCCAAAGAGTCACTCTGAGGTGTTGTGGAGAACAACACATTTTATTGTTTGGCACTTAACTCTGATCGTAATGTCAGGGTGATGATTAACAGACCAAAGTTTGTGGGTGTTACTGAAATGCCACAGGGATCGTCATTTCCAGTGTTGGCAAGTTTATGGGTAATCAGTTGGCTAGTTGCTTCGGACAGGATGAATGACTTCACAATGCCTGATGTGGCGAATGCTTGGAGGAGGATGGTGTTGTCGTATCACCACGAGCCATCTTCCGTTTACCCCTCCCTTTCCTTCAATGACAGGATTCTGTTTGATTAATACAAATCTGCTTTGTCATGATACCAAAACTCCCCCAAAGGATGTTTCTGATTTTTGTTCTCATCTTAACTGCATTTTTGAGGTGGACAAAACGCCCAGGTGTCACAGATGGATTATCACTTTTAGGCCTCTGTGATTGGCTTGAACAGCAGAGCACTGAAGGTTAAAAAATCTAGATTATGGTTCCAGTTTACAATTTACCCTTTAATGGAACATTTTATGTAAGGTAATTTATTCTGAGATCGACTTCCTTTCCTCAAGTTTGGGCCCAAGAATCGTTCATTTGACTCCACAATATTAAAATAACATCAAGTTTTCTTATTTAAAACAAACAGTGATGAGAAATGTTTATTGGATTGGGTTTATAATGCTGTGTAAATACTTAATAAGGCTGTTTATTTCTGAACACAGCACCATGCACGTACCAAAACACTCCAATTAATTTAAGTCAAATATGTTTACTAGAGGCTGGCTACTGTTTGCAGCCATAAAATGACTTTCCCCACACAGCGCCTGGGGCATAGCAGCCGGGGAGGTGGCCAAAAATGTTTTCCAGTCATTGCTTTTTTCTTAAAGCTCACCACTCCAGGTTTTCACATTCTCTCTCTTCCTTTCTCTCTGCTTTCTGCATTTTTGAGAGAAGTGCACAGTTTACTGTGGGCAAACCTCTCCCTTAGACCTCAGTCCTCTCATCATCTGGGAAAAGACTGAATACATTCCAGGATTTTCTTTGTTGTCTCTCAGTGGCTTTTGGTGGTACTTATTCATGAGATATTCAGTACCCTTACTGCAGGGATACTCTTCTTCTCCAACAGAAACCATTTTGGTTGCTCAGAAGCCTGTCAGTGCATAAAATGAACTGAATGTCATGCCTTGAAATCTCACCTTTTGATATGAGATGTAAAATAATGTATCTGTCTTCAGGGTCATCATCATTTGGTACCATGAAGTTATCGCTTGAATTTAAATCAGGCATTGACCTTTGTTACCTCATATTTTACCTGCCATTACCTGCATATTCTCTGCAGTAGTTTTGATTCCATATTTTTTTTGTTTTCAGATGATAAGGCTGTTGTAATTTTGAATTTTTTTGCATGAATAGCAGGTTGAGCTCAACAATAGATTGTATTTTTTTTCAAAGTACATACATTTTGATACTGGAAAAAGAAGGTAGTTTCTGTCTCTGTGCTGTCTGGAAGGTTAATTAACATTTAACATTAGCACAATTTGAGTATTATACCAAAAAAGTGAAATATGAAAATATGTGTGTGTCTGTGTGTGCTGCAGCTGCAGGAGACCTGACTGTGTCTCTCCCAGACGGCCTGACCACACTGGATGGCATCCACCTGCAGCTGACTCCTGCCAACCTGGTGTGCCCCAACGTCCAGATCTCTGGCATCGATACCAGCAACATCAACAACATCACATTACAGGTTACACACATTGTGTTATTAGTGAGCTCTATGTGTCATCATCACCTTGACCTTAAGTTGCTAAAAAGTAATGTTGGATAATTGGTGACTTCTCTGTTTGTCATGAATCAAGTTCTTAGTGAATGGTGTGAGAAAACTGAGCCTGTGCTCTGCAGCATATTTTTATTGAGTCAAATATGTTTAAAGCATGACTTGCAGTAGTTATCTCTTTGTCATGAGTTTATTTCTTAAATCGCACAAGTCTCATGACCCAAACCTTTTACTTAAGAGAGTATGAACCCTCATTGACAAAACTACCAGCCTGAAATCTATAATAATATATCAGAAATCAGAACGATTGTCATTTTCTGCAATGCTTTTCAAGGGCTTATGAGCCAAGAGAGTAATATTCATTTACACAGACACTCTGTAGCATATAGTGTAGAGCTTAGATTGGGCCCAAAAAAATCCAGCCCAACCCCACCCGAGCCCGTGCATGTTCTGTCCAAGCCTGGCCCGGCCCGTCCCTTTAACTGTAATTATGAGCCCGACATTTTTTTTAAGGATACGAACGTAGACATTGAAGGCTGACTCTCGTCTTTCTTTCCATAGCAAGCCATCCTCATGTGCCTCTTGAGTGTCGAAGTCCCTGTCTTTTTGCTGTCATATACCAGCATCGCTCTGCACTTGGTACACTCGACGAAGCCGACACACACGCTGTCACTGTCAACAACTCACATGTGCGTGGCCAGTGCCCCCCCCCCCCAGTGTCAAGGGGCGGCATGGTCCCATAGCCTAGGTCTATTATGAGGAGCCCAACCTGAGCCTGAGAATAGTGGCGGGAAATTTCGGGCCGGGTTGGGTTCGGGTTCGGGCTCGGGCAGAGAATCTAAGCTCTAATGTAGTGTGTTTGTATAACGTGTTTCATAGCATAATAATACTATTACATTAACATTGTCATACATAATGTATAGTTATACTAAACATATTAAATAAAACATCTCCTTGTTTATAGCATTTCCAAAAACATGCACTCTGTTTACAAAAAGCAAATGTTGAAAAACTGTCTGATACTTACATAATGTTTATCAAGAAAGAGATTGTAAGTGAAAAGAGGAATACATCTAGCCAAATCAGTGTCACCGTTGTCTTTAATTAATTAAACATCAGGTTGTAATTCTTTGCTTTAATTTTGTGTGTCAAAGCACTTGTAATTGCAGGCTTTCTAGGTCAGTAAGAATATTTAATAATGTAAAGACTGCAGCCTGTTTCCCCAGTAACATCACAAAGCTCACTGTCTTGTCGTTTCTTCATTTTCATCATGAAATTAAGCAGAAGACACTAATTATTCCTGGGGTGCATATCATTTTGTCCGAACCATTTCACTCAATTACTCAAACAGATTAGTTTGTGCAAAATTGCTGTTAGATGTGTTGATGTATCATCAGCTTTATTAAAGGTAGAGTAATTCTTAATAAAGGGCATTTCACTTGTACATTTCATTTACAGAACAACCAAAAAAAAAATTAAAAACCACCCCGTCATAATTAATTAGTTATAAGAAGATGTGTTTGTAATCAAGAGATTAGGGTTTGATTGTTGCTGTGTGGAAATGTGTTTACTGAATTAAGACATTAAAACAGTTATTAATGAGCTTCTTTTTACTGCAGCTGCATCGCCATAGGAGCAATCTTTGGGCTGTAGCTCCACAGTGGTTGATTGGGTGATTCTTGACCATAATGTCACCAGTAAAGGTATATGAACTAAACCAAAATGAGGAGTCTAGTGGAGGAGAAATCCTACAGTCTCACAAGAGCACCAGAACAAGATTCAGCAGAGCTGCTGTGAGGGGATCCATTGAGTGATGATGGGTTTTTGTTCAGTCAGCTGTAAAAGTAATAAATTAAATTTTTGTTTTGGACGCATCTGATCTGCACACTGGGGTTCCAATCCGCTCCGTTTTTTTAATGCTTAAATGACATTTGGATATTGGGATTTGTTCAGATAGTGATGTGACTCATCCTCTTTCAAAACTCATGAAAAGTTTCCATGTTAGAAACTTCATACATTACACGCTAGAATAGATTAGAAGTAGCGTCCCAAAAAATGCAGGACATACAGGTAGGTTCAGTGAAAGCTTGTAGGCCAAAGATTATATCACAGCTTTTCATCACAACGTGGCAGTGGGTGGAATTTTCCTTGATGCTTTTTCAAAAAGCAACCATCTTCCCAATGGCTGTGGCCATACATTTATATGTCTCACTCTCCTTTCCATCCTTCACATCACCCTTCCTCTTTCATCTGACTTAGTGCTTTTGCTTCCAGATTGACCCGGCCCTCCTCCAGCAGACCTTACAACAAGGCGGCCTCCTCTCTCAACCCCTGAGCGTTGACACTGGCCTCGTCTCCCACTCCGGCGGCCAGCTCATGTCCACAGCCGACCCCTCAGTGTCCGCCAATGTCGTCATCCACCCACTAACCAGCCTGGCTCTGCAGCCCTCCACCATCACGCCTGCTCAGGTCACGATGGCCAGCCTCTCTGAGCAGGATGCTACAGGTATGTGTGGCAGCTTCGGCTCAGAAAAATAACAAGACGCTCTCTGATATGAGTTGAATAACAAATCTATGCAATCCTGTGGATTGAGCAGGTTCTCAGGACCTAAGCCATGTCATGGGCAGCTCTGGGTTGGTCACCGGAGGCACCAGCGGTCAGGAGCTCACCTTGACCATCAACAGCTCCAGCCTGACGCAAGCCCTCACCCAGGTTCAGGCCCAGGCCTCAGCTTCTGGTTCCAGCGCTGCAGCAGGAAATCCTCAGGAGATCACACTCACCATATCAGGTGTGGATCACTACAATGCAGGTCTATCAGGAGAAAAAAAAAAAAAGCTGTATACTGTACACACTAACATTGTCTTTTCACATGTGCCTAATATCAATAACACAAAGATGAAATAAAAATTCCCTCAAGGTCCTGGAACACATTTATTGATTACCTCACTCAGGCGAACACGTATACCGGTAAAGAAAAAAGCAGACGCAATAATAACTCACAGCCCATAGATTGATTTTGAAGCGGCCTCACAAATCAAGATAAAAAGCCTCAGTAATAGAGGTTTTGAGTGATACATCCTCTTGACAATCCAGTTTCTTTTTCTGTACATCATCTCCAGCACGAAGTACCCCCCCTCTAAACTGGGTGTATGGTACGTTGAGCCCCCTTAAGCCAAGATAGATCATGCCCGACTGCATGACTGGAGCAATTTGAGTGTTTTATCTGGGAACTTCTTGGACTCTCATTCAGCTTTGTGATAAAATTATTGAACTGCTCTTCAGATCCTTTAGACTAAGGCAATAGATATTGTTATATTGTTATATAAACCCTTATTTTTGTTTGCCTTTCTCTTAAAAATGGATGGAGATGTTCAGTGGAGTGTTTCTAGCAATTGATTTTTTCTTTCACTAGAGACACTGGAAAATAACTGAGCATAGAGCCCAGTGAATGGCTTTCAAGCAAACTGTCATTTTCAGCATCTTACCATCCTTCGAAAATTCAGAACTGTAGATAGTTTCTTGAATTCTTGAATAAAATTGGCTTTCCCCCATACTTTTACAGGTCAGGATCTGCTCCCACAGCATAGCCATGCTAATGGTGCTGAGCTGAACGGCAGCATCAGGCTGGCATCACCACTCAACAGCCAGCCTACCAGCGCAACCCTGACTATTACCAATGACCACCTCCTACCTCAGAGCCCGGCCAACACTGGAATAGCAGGTTAGGACTGGCATAGAAATATGTGTGTTTTTGTGTGACTACTTCTGTCCTGTGGTGTTTGCAGAAATAACTTTCAGAGGGGCCCATCAGTCAGACTTAGACAGTGAAAAGTTATTTTGTAACCTTAGTTTTCAATACTGTGGGTATCTCAGCTCTGATGAGATTAGTCAGTATGCCACAGCCAAATCTGGTCTGGCAGGACAAATTTTGCTCACACAGCAGGTTTCATGGGTTCCATAAGGTGCTGCAGCTCCAAGAGCACTCCACGAGTTGAAAATTATGCTCCTTCTTATCATAACTTTTATATTAAAAAATGTTACAGACTTTGTGTTACTGTTTTCTCTCTTTTCCTGGCTTTGTACTCACTGCCAGCTATGTAGGAGCTTCCCTCCTGTTCTGCTACCTGCAGTATTTTAGCATGCATTTACATACAAACACAGTTTCACACAGTAACTACAGTACTTCCTCAAGGAGAGGTCAATTCACCTTTCTTCTCAGGTTTGCCAGACATCACTCACTCTTTATTCAGATCAGACTCTATGATAAGAGGACGAGATGGATCAGTTTGTGACTGTAAGCAAATACATCTCACTCCCTTTTTTACTGAAATGGAGAATCCTGCTACTCCCCAGAGGGTTTATTACAGCTGTCTCACAACTGTAGACATACAGTATACATACAAATTGTGAATAGGTAATGTACCGGTTCTCATTAGTGAATGTACGGGTGATAGATGCGACTGTGTAGCAGCTCAGATTGGGCAGAAATCTCTTCCCAGCCTCCCTCATACTCACTCCATGGCTAAGCACATGATTAACCAATGAGAAACCTGTCCATCCTCGTCCTTCTCTTCTTCTCTCCCTCTCACTTGTTGACCACTAGTTAGTGCTTCATCATTGAACTCCATTTTCCTCCAGAACAGAACACCTCATCTGTGGCCTTTTAATGGTGCTAAAGCTCTGATTTCTGAGTGGAAAATTAAGCAACTAGTGTTTACACTTGTGAGGAGTAGGCTGTAATTAGTAATTAAAACTTGGCGTTGTTATTGGTGTTGCTTTCCAAAAGAACACAAGTGATTATAATTTTGCATGTTGTGCCTAATGTAACATAACTGTGTGTAGTGTTTTATCCAAAATAATTAAAAACTAAGTGTAAAGCTGAAATTATGCTTGCAATTGGTGTAGGGATTTGGTACATGAGTCGCAGGTTTAGTGAGTGCATTTCACAGTTATCCAATTTAATTTATTTACCATCTGCTAGAATGATATATTTGCATTCGACAAAAACGCACAAAAGGCTTCTAAGAAATTCATGGTTACAAAAAAAAAAAAACCACCTCACTTTTTTGGTCAACTTTTTCACACACAGCTTCACTGTGAGTTTTATACATGCACACAAAAGCCCTCTGTGACCTGCATCAAGCCACCATTAGTAACCTGCTCCACTCACTCATAACACCACTTGACTCAGGGCCACCACTCCAAGCCAATAGTGTGGCAACAAAGCCGGCTGTTGCGCAGATATCACCACAATAATCCACTTGAGCAGAACCGATTACCTTGCCTGCCATTTGAGGGAATGAGCATGCACACGAAGTGGGAGGTCCTTGTGCGTACTGCTGTAAGCCACTGCTCAGGCCCAGTCTCACCCTCTCGCTGGTTTGAACAACACTCAATGGATCACATTGTCAGAAGGACTGAGCTCTCTCTAATGTGACTGAACACAAAGCTTGTTCTGTCCAGCAGGTATGACAGGTAAAGAGCAAAGAATAGAGATTACCAAATCAGCAGTAATCTGTAGCTACTTCAAATATGAAGGATACATGACAGGTGAAAAAGTGTTTGAGACTCCCGAGAGTACAAGTGAGAGCTGAATTACTTTAAAGGTTCAAAAGGACCCTCCCTCGCCCCCAGCACCAGTGATAGATCCCAGAACTAACGTATTGATGGAGAAGCTCAAACACCCTCTCGATCAATGCCCTTTTTCATGAAATGGCATGATGAGGTGTGTGCCCTCCACTATGGAGTCATCAAAGTGTATGTGTGAAGCTGAAATAGCTGCCAGATAGATTTTCAAGGTTTAACAGGGCTTGTCCAGGTCCACACATCTCACAGAAATGTTAATTGACACCAAATGTCAGATCATGTGGTGATCAAGTGAATGCTGCTCTGGCACACCAAATGGACTGTTTACTCCGTCTGTCCGACTTGTTTACTTTAGCTTTGCATGTCAAGCTTTCCATTCTTGCACACAAAATATGCTGTGTACTGTGATGGCAGATTTATCACTCAAATTTAGAAGACATTTTTGAAACAATGGGTTCTCTATTTCACACAGTTGAGTAGGCTTGTTATTTTTTAGCCAGGGTTTGTCAATTTTGTAATGTTACTGCAGATTTTAGCTAGCTAGCTAGCTAATTAACACTAACTCTGTAACCTCTTTACAATACCTGTTCAAGGCCAGAATATCACGCTGTTATGCCGCCTCGCCATGCTGTATATAAGGTGCGATCGCAGAATAGGGGAACAGAGTGGTCTTGCCTTTAATCCGCCATGTGAGGAAGTAAAAGCGCTGAAACGGTGACTCACTCCACTCAGTGTCACTGCTCCAGTCTGTCCTGTGCAGTCTATGGGACGGGATCATGGGCGTGACGTTTTATTGACGTGTTATGGGTGTGACCTACTGTGGGAGATTTAAAAAGTATCTGTTAGCAGTTAGCGGCTAACTTAAAGAAGAACAGCAGCGACTGTAAATGTCTGAAAATTGGTAAAAAAACCAATGAGGTCTGGGAGCTCCTACCCTCCGAGCAGAGGACCAGATCAACTGCCATATAACAGGGACGGTAAATGATTGTTACTGACACATTGATGTCATTGTTGTTGTTTAGACAGTGTTGCAGATGTTATATGTCACACTAGAGGCCAACCTGTCCATGCCTATGTCAAGAGGATGTACATGTAATTTGGAAACTCTAGTCACTGAATAACTGTGCAGACCAATCCGTGATCAGAAAGCAAAGTTTAAGTTTAAGTTTATTTACTTTATTAACCCCCTGAGGGGAAATTCAATGTTTTCACTCTTGCTTGTCAATTACACACAGGTCCGAAAGACACACACATGCACAAACAGGACCTATACATGTACAAATTGGAGAGATGTCAGAGTGAGGGGGCTGCCCTTGGTGAGGCGCCCGAGCGGTTGGGGGGTTCGGTGCCTTGCTCAAGTACACCTCGGCAGTGCCCAGGAGATGAACTGGCACCTCTCCAGCCACCAGTCCACGCTCCATATTTTGGTCCGGATGGGGACTCGAACAGGCGACCCTCCGGTTCCCAACCCACGTCCCTATGGACTGAGCTACTGCCGCCCAAAGGGCAAATGTGATTTGTTTTGATAGAGATGGCTTCCTGATTGTTCTGTTTACTGGATTGCTTGTCACCTAGAAGCCTAATCAGATTTCCGGTCTCATCACTCTCTTCATTATCCTCCCCTCTCAACTCAAGTGGAAAACATTCCCACTGCTTCACCGAGACACCGAGAGCATCTCTGCTTTTCTTGATTAGACTGAGGTATTCCAGTCACTTTGTATGGTAATATGGTTCAACCTGCGCTTTGACTGATAAACTGTACTGGGCCCGTGTTGGCCTTTTTGTGAGAATCAAATATTGTGTGGTGTTACTCACTGCTATTATAATGGAGGTTCCTACCTGACCAAAATAGTGAATATGTCAATATTATTTTTCTTAATCAGGGAGCAAAGCACTAAAAGGGTTTTTTAGCTGGCTGACAGCAGTCACTTCATCAAATACAGCTACACATTTTGTGGCCATCACAGCAATCCATGCCCTGCAACCACTGGTCCATATTTCACATTGAGGCCTGTAACCATAGCAACCACTCTGGTGCACCATTGGAGGACTTTATTCAACAACTTAATCTGAATCTGAATGAAACCATCTGTCATTCTAAGAAGGATTCGTTTCATTAGTAAAAGGCTGTAAATGGAGAGTTTTATTGTCAAATTAGGTTCTTAATGGAGTTCCAGAAACGCTCTTTTGAAGGGAAGAAAAAAAGTATTGCTGGAGCATCGCAACTTTTAGGCAAATTTGCATTTGCTTAATAGAAAAAATATTTTAACTGCTGGCAGTGCAATTCATAAATCTTTTCAATTGCATTTCTGGTTAATTTGGCAAAATGCACAATTACTAGTGATGACAGCAAGTGTGGTTTAACACAACAGATCCAAGAATTTATGGGGGCAGCAAACACACATTTGAGCAGCTACTTTTTCAGAAATACAACAGGACAGAAAAGGTGTATGTTTTTACAGTGGAGTGAAACATTCTTACATTGTTCTGATAAAGGACTCAATATGACCTGTTTCCTCCATGCCATAAACAACCATGACTTCTTCTCGCCTGCAGCTTTTCATCCAACTGTGGCTGCTGTTTCTTGTTTTGTTACTCCCTGCAATATTTAAAACTGATCGGCTATTACACAATGCTGCTGTTTTAAAATAAAAGCCACCCATGTTCTTGCTAGTTTAATGCTACCTCTCAGCCCGCTGAGATTCCTCAAGTGGAGCAGCCTTTTCTTGCTTCAAGTTGAGCAGCTTTTTTTGTCAGTCAGTGTGAAGTGTACTTCTGGGGACATTTTGGTCCCAAGATTAAGCTGCAAAGTGAGCGCTCCTCACTTTCAGCTGCTCTCCGGTACAGGCAGCCGTAGACCCAGACCCAAGAAGAGTCTGAGTGAGACAAGGCTGCTTGTATGAAGACAGGCTTTGCCCAGTCATGCTCTGAGATGGCTTTATCCTCTGCCTCCTTTGTAGAGGTGGTGAATTTACAGGTGACAACAACTTAGTAAGATACAGTCTCTGGCTTTTGTTTGATATCTAGTGTTGGCAAAAAATTGTTTCACATCTAGCATTTTCAGCACGCATTAGCTTGGAACGCTGACTGGACTTGTTCACTACATTACGTTAATGTTGCTGTCACCCTGAACGTCCTTCTGAAACCTGTTCATATTTTCAAACTCTATATTGAACAGCCAAATCTGATTCTGCTGACATAATTCTGAGTCGGGTACAGCCCTAGCATTATAGTTTGTGTTTCACTCTAACCTTGTGCTTTATCTCTCACCTGTCAGTCTCCAGCCTGCCACCTAGCACCACCCTGTCACATACTGCTGCATCACAGAGCTTAGTGATGTCACCAGGAGGCGTGGCCAGTGATGACAGCGTTACACTGACTTTGGCAGATGCTCAGGGAATGCTGGATGGTGTTACTCTAAACATCAATACACAGGTAAAGAAACCAAGAACCAAGAACAATACACACAGTGACACACTTAGCTTTAGAGGCCATCAATCGCCATTATATGACATCATGACTAATTTAAATTCAGCTTCTAAAATGTATTTCTCAACACTGTCTGACTCTGGAATGGAAATTTTATTATTATTACACATTTAATGATCAAACCTGACATCATCCAGTCTTTCAGCTGCCTAACCAGGGTATCTTTGGATCTTTAGGGTCAGACATTTCCCGCAGTGCTGAATGACCCCGGACAGTCAGCAAGCTCAGGCCAGCAGGTCATACTGGTCAGCCACCATTCCCAATCCACAAACGGAGCATCTGACAATGGATACAACGTGAGTGTATTTGTCTTGTGTGTGTGTATGGTCTGCTATCTAAGATATCCGAGGAAGGGAACTGTCAAATTTGAGTTTGACAGAGGTTTTTACATTGATGGATTCAGCAAATGCTTAAAATGGCAGCACTCTAATCCATTGTGATGGATTACGTATCTCAAGCAAACACTGCCAACATGAATAGTAATCAGGGGCTGCCTGGAAGATATAAGAACACATTTATCAATCTCAGAAAACTTTAGGGTAACATTATGTATTGCGGGCGTAAGTACTCTATAAAAAATGTAAAATATTTTACTGCAGTGCTTGTGTAGGTGTGAGCATTTGTGAGTAATTGTGATTACTCACTGATCTTTGTGTGCGATCCAGATTGCTGACGACAGCCATAAGGGTGGGAAGGATGGCCAGATGGAGGCTGATAATCGTAACCAGTGTTACTACTGTAATCAGGTGTGCCAGAATGCCAACACACTGCGACGCCACTGTAGACAGGCTCACGGCAAGGACCGCTGTCATGTCTGCAGTCTCTGTAACAAGGCCTTTAAGCGAGCTACACACCTGAAGGTAAGAACTTGCGTAAAAACAGTAAACTCAGATGATGAACAGCTTTGAATTTAAGCTACTGAAGGCTTATATTTAATGATGATATCAATCCAGCTTCATCTCTATAAACACACTGCACACTCATTTAAGGTTTAGCATTGTGTGGGAATGAATGAAACAGATGAATAAACTCTCCAGCTTTTATAAAAACAATAAATCAACTCTCACGACTTAAATCTTCTTTTTAGTCATCAGCACCTCCACCTCATACTGGCGAATGAGTGCCGTTTCACTATTTGAAGCAAAAATAAGAGTAATTCAGCAAATAGCATTTCAAGCAAAGGATCCAAAACTGTCACTCTCAACAACAAAACAAAACACTTAAACTGAGAGGTGCTTTGCAGCTGAATCAGGAAGAGGAGCATGTGTGCTTCTCTTTTTAGATGATGCTTTTCATGTGGTTGAGACACTCGAGCACATAAATGCCGGGGCTCTCAGATGAGGAGGAAAGAGGAGGATACGGCTTGATACACCAGCTCTTTCCCCACCATATGTTATATTTCTAAGCAAAGGCCTTTGGATGGAGGACTAAAGCTGCCATTACAATAAATAAATAAATAAATAAATGGATATCTTTTTATGTCTTTATCTATTCTATTTTTGTGCATATTTATTAATTTTCAAATAATCTGTACATGTATGCGATAATTTAGGCTTTTATTTCTACATTTCTTTCTTTATTATTTCATTTATTTATTAAGTAGTTTATTTATTTATTTATTATAAAGGAAGCCTTAGTCCTCTATACCATTGTGCCACCGGCTTTTACTTTTGTAAATGTGCCTCAGCATGCTGAGCTGTAATTATCTTTCATAAAAAGTAATGAAATGAAGAAATGATTGTTGATCTTGACGAAGGCCTGAGGTTTAAAACGTCATCTGAATAAAAGATAAAAGCATATGGAGACAGACTGCACGACACTTTATTCCTGTTTTCAAGCATACTTGCAGTGATTAGCACCTCAATACATCCCCTGGTGCGCTTTCCCTTTTCTATATTTCATAAGAGTAAAGACATTGAGATTAAGTGGGTGTCACAGTGAGAGTGACTGAGCTCCATCCTGTTTAGGTCCCCAAGCTGCTCATTAGTCTTCACAGAGAACTCCAATGCTGATTTTAGATCTTTTAAAAAGTCCCAAAGATGAGAGAGATAAATTGGTAGTGCTGTTAGTTTCATTTTGTTGGCCTTTGGATAATAATATTACCATTTAGTTATAACAAGACAACCCAAAAGCATGACTTTATAATTTAGAAACATGAAAAGACATTTAATGATAGAGTTGTAGAAGTATTTTCTGCTCAGGGGTTAGTGAGCATCAGGAGACTCACACAGAGAGGGAAAATATGTATTTGTTCTCCCGTGACCTTGATAGCCAGATGAATGAAGGGGATTTGGTGTATCAGCCTACTTTGATGAATTACATCATATCCGTTGTCTCTTTTCCACAATTACCTGGTTATTTAAAATTACCATCCAGCTCATTTTGTCCATGACACACGCACACGTACTGAGACATGCATACATTAAAGCTGTATGTTAAGAAACCCCTACGTTGTAATGACATTTTTAAAGGACGGTTATGATTGATACCGATGTGCCTTATGCTAAGCTAAGCTAAGCTAACCAGCTGCTGCTGCATTAGTGTCGATCTTCTCTTCTGATTTTCCGAAAGACAGCAATTTCACAAAATGTTTAAGTGCTGCTTGAAAGTGAGCACCCTGACATGCATGTTTTATTGTGAGCATGGTGAGGGATGTACTGGGTGCTAGCTACTTTGTTAGTTTTGCTTGTGTTTGAAAGTTAACTTTTATTTTTTATAAAAGTTGTAAGGTTTTTCCCAAACTTTTCACCGAGGCACTTTTAATAACTGCTGTCTCCATAATGAGCCCAAACATCCTCTAGGCATTCTTATCTCCTTATAAACTTGATGCAGCTACAGCATAAGAATTTTTGCCGCCAGCAGTCTTTTTATGCCATTGTTTCCATTTACCTTCCTGCATGCCCTTCTGCTTTGTGTCACCAATTACTTGTCTCCAATACAGCTCAGTACTGACATCGGTATTCAGAGTACATGTCACTGCTCTTTCAGTCCTGCCTAAATTTCATAATTCTGATGCGCCGCTGTGAACCAAGAACTGCTGTATCAGAATGATTTTCTCATTAAAAATTGAAAGACAAGAATGAGTAGTATGGGAGTCAGCATATCAGGCCGCTGTCAGATTCCCATTTTGAGGAGTTGATGAGAAAGATGATCACCCATAGAATATTAATGGGTTCAGACTTTATCTTCTTTCAAGTGTTTTACTTAGGAAGGCCATGCCGATGCCACTGCCACTTGACTGCTTGAATTTAATAATTGATGTATCGATAACCAACCAGGGTTCAAATCCCAGGGTGAGGGAGCCCTTCTGTGCGGAGTTTGCATGTTCTCCCTGTGTCAGTGGAGGTTTTCTCCAGGTACTCCGGCTTCCCCCCATAGTCTGAAGACATGCAGGTTATTTGGTGACTCCAAAATTCCCATAGGTGTGAATGGTTGTCTGTCTCTGTGTGTCAGCCCTGTGATAGTCTAGCTTCCTGTCCAGGGTGTACCCCGCCTCTCGCCCAGTGTCGTGTTGGTCACACCCCCATGTGTGTTACATCACTAGAAAGCCCAGGATGCCCTTTGCACAATACATCAGGACTCTGACTGCATGCATGGTGTTTAAAATGAAGGCCTCAGTGTCATGTCCCCCACACAGGACAAATATGAATTGCCGTGTCTCAGGAGAATGTAAATCAGTCATCAGAAAGCACATATAGATAATAATCAGCTTTAAAGGGATAAAGCCCAAAATTGATCATTTAAAATAAGCATTTAGTCAAATTGACCCATGTCTCATTTCATTTTTCAACTCATTGCATCAGCACTCCACCCAGTAACAGAGCACATTATTTAACAACCATACACCCAAAAAAAAAAAACTCAAATCAAGTCTCTGCCCAGGCAAAATGACAGACACCTCTGTTCCAGCAACATTCCAGTAGAGTGACTTTGTGTGCTAAACTGTAAACTGTATAATGAAGTTTTGGATCTGTCTACAGGAACATGAACGAGTGCATCAGCCAGGCCCGTCGCCCAGCTCTCAGAAACCCAGAGTCTTCAATTGCTCCTCCTGCGAAAAGGCCTTTGCCAAGCGAAGCCAGCTGGAGAGACACAACCGAACACACACAGGTAAGAGGATTATGAAACAAGTTTGTGTAGTGCTAGTCACAACAAAAAACACTGTCATAACTACCCAGGTCCTGGCTTGTTATGGATATATTTAAGGACGGCATTTCAGAATTTAGTTTCCAACAGAAATGTGCAACATCATGAATCTGTGAAATTTAGCAAAGTTGTGTGAATGAAGAGAAACATCTGAGCGCCATGGAAACATGTAGCTCACACCTACAGAATGTTTAAGACTGCTGTGTGCATACGTTTGTATCACAGGTGTATGTTACGTATACTGTTTGTCAGAAATTCCACAGTGAATTACAACATTGGTTTTTTTTTTATTCGTTTATTTTTTTAGCAGGGACCATGTACAGAGAACATTGGACTCAACAGAGTAAAGATGCACTGCACCAGATTATAGCTTTTTAGCTAGTTTCCATCTGCAGTCCATTAACATGATCAAGATTAAGTGTTTAACTGACGGGCATCAGGGCAACAGCTGTTCACCAAAATAACAGACCTAATTGTCACAAAGATTCCATGATGTACAGTTCCTCAGTATTATTTCTTGTAGTAACTGCAGTTAGCAGTAAATACAAGTGAAATGTGCCCAAGTCATCAAAGAGTCCTGATACAGACCTGAAAAAAGAACCAAAACAAGAAAAACAGGATGCTACTCAGACACTGTGATAATCATCAGCTTACCCTGTCAGACTCACCAATTCATACATCCATACACACACACAGCTAATAAGCAGCTAAATGCTCTGAATGCCTCATCGCTTTGTGAAATCCTAAGCACTCAGACATACTCATCAGCCTTCAATGCACATAACAGTTCTGTTGGACTATTACCATTTGAATACACTCATTTGAATACTGTTAAGACAGGTTTTCTGTCTTTTTTAACTCAGCAACATTGAAAAAAGTTACAAGGACAAGGACACTCTCCTGACGTTTGTATTTCTCTCCTGTTCAGGGGTATTGCATTAAAATTCAAAGAGGCACAGTTACAAAAAATTCCTCGCAGCAAAGGTCCAAACCTCACATTGAATAATCATCCTGTAGCCAACCCCTATGTTTCCATTTCATTTAAAAAAAACTGTCAGTTTTTAAAGTAGCATAACATACAGATGCATAGACCTTGTATGGCGCTTGTATATAAAACAAATAGCTTTCTTAACCATAAGTAAAATTAGTCCTAGCATAATGAACTTAAAGGGGAACAGCATCCATTTTCAAAATTCATACATGTCATTCCTATTGTCTAACAGTGTCTAAAAATTTATGGAGCAGCTCCAGACTTTATACCCTATGACATCACACCAAGTTTTAGACTTCCTTGTCTGGTTTCTGGCTGTGAGAGGAAGTAGCCAATGTTCACACAAATTGGTTAAACTTTCCCAGGCCTTTGAAATAACATATTGTAATTTGTAATTTACGTGGTGCTGCACTTTAAAGCCTGTATTTCAAGTAAAAGAGGACAGTCTCTTCCTGAATAAGATAATTTAAATAATTTTTGAACAATTATTTCCATTTCCTGTCCTATAGAGAGAAAAGGGCTGGTGACTGCCCTGCCACTTTCTCAGTCTTGGCTTGAATGGAGTTAGTGTCATTCTCATTAACATTGGTGAGCCTGGAGCAATACTTGGTTTTAATAATGTTAGTAGCAAACAAAGCTGACTCACAGCTGTGAGTCGATCCAAACATGGTCAAGGTGTGTTGTGTTTCTTTGGTTAGACCAGAGAAAACAATCTCACACACAGTCTACAGCCATTGACCTCCTCCAGCCTCCTGACCCCCATCACTAGAACCAAGCACTGAACCTTGGGGGACCGAGCCTTCGCCACCGCTGCCCCAACCCTCTGGAACTCCCTCCCACTCAACACCAGAAATGCAGACTCCCTACAGACTTTCAAATTACTGTTAAAAACCCATCTGTTCAACTGGCATTTCCCTAGTTTTCAACAGTCATTTTTCATTTTTAACTTATTATCATTTTTATTTTTCAGCACTGTAAAGTGTCTTTGAGTGTCTTGAAAATCACTATATAAATCTGATGTATTATTATTATTATTATTATTATTATCAAAGCAGCAGGGTCAGTTGCTTCATGCTCCATGTTGTTATCTCTTTTACACTGTTGTTCTCTCTGCTGAGCTGTCTACGCATGCTAAACAATCAATTTAACTTGCTCAGTTGAGTGAAGCTTATGCTGTATTAACTGGATTAGCTGCGAGCACAGTCTATAGCTGCGACTGTCAGGAAAAAGAACGACGCACTGTAAAGATAATTATTATTTATTCTCATTAATTTAATTTATTTACAATAGGTCAAGAGTCCAGATAGAACCGTCAGTCCGTTCACATACGGACTGCAGTGCACCATTTGGTGATGCCTGTCTAGATTTACAGTTAAAAGCACTTACATAATATGACAGATTTGACAAGGAAAAGTGACTCTAGTTATGCAGCCTAAGATTCTGTCTTCGAATAGGAAGTATCAGAGGAGTGTGTGAACAATGCCGCTGTCATCACAGCCGCTTGTCTGCATGTACACAAGTTTAACAATAGTGGTTGGTTCATTTACGAGTGATACTGACACAAGTTCCTTTTGTTTTATCAACACCATGTATGAAACATGAAATGGCAAAGCAAAACACAACACAGGCGCTTGTGTGTGTGCGTGGGAATTTGTGGGAGACCACTGACATATTTGTATTTCCTTAAAAGAATAAATAACATTCAAATAGTGTATATTCATAAGACCATTTTTGGGGGCTCATGGAATGTGTGGCTTGAACCTGGAATAATCTGCGGCTCTGTTTGTTTTCATGCAGGCGAGCGGCCGTTCAAGTGCAATCAGTGCGACAAGGCTTTCAACCAGAAGAGCGCTCTGCAGGTCCACACGGTCAAACACACTGGAAAGAAGCCCTTCAAGTGTGAGGTGTGCAGCATCAGGTTCACCCAGAAGAGCAACATGAAACACCACATGAAGAGATCCCACGGCTACGGTGAGCAGCTGACGTGGCGTCACACCAGTGCACACACAAACCCAACTGAAAACTCTTAGGTGTACAGCCAGCTGTTCATGCAGCTGGGCAGCAAAAGATAGTAATCATCTCTCCCCTGTCTCTCTGTCAACTTACTTCACTGAGTACTTCCAACAATATCAGTGTGCATTGGCACTTTATAATGAAGTCCTTTTTTCCATCTTGTGGTGTTTGTGCAGGTGTGTGTGTGTGTGTGTTTATGGCTCTCATGGTCTCACACACTCCACATAACTTATATAATAAACACATTTACAAGGCCCTGCACATTAAGTGTCCCTGAGTGCTTCAGACTGCTGACAGCCAGTGCTGGCCTTCCCCAGTGGAACGTTAACTCTCTATCACTCTCTCAACTTTTCACTTGATGATCCCTCTCATTATCTGCACAGAACGAGCCTCATGCCAGCGCTCAGTCGCCCCCACACTCACCACTAATGTGCATGCACACACACGCCCCCGTCTCACACTCTCTCAGAACAAGCTGTCAGACCAGCTTCCTCTTTGATATTTCTAGATGCTTATACTGAATGTTAAGTCGTTAATTCATCCTGACAGCCTGGGGTAGGGTTTAGGTTGTGGCTCCCCTTTGGTTAACCTTGGCCCAAGAGTGCAACACACACACTGTTTGACCAGAGTCTTCACTTACTCTAAAGCCTGGCAGGCACCTACTAAATATTAGGAGGAGGAGAACAGTGCTGACAGATCTGTTGTACTTATTCAGCACTTCCACTCAGGTTCCCCCAGCTGGGTAGGTGGAGATATTTTAAAAAGCAATGTCTGAAACATTGGCATCTGTTTTGTTGGTGGGAATCTAAAAAGTTAGGGCACACTGAATTCACTTTGTCAGGTTTTACTGTGGTCACGCAATTCCTGAAAGGCCTGTTAAAATCAAAACATATGTTTCCAGGTTGGATATTGTTGTTTGTAAATAAAAAAAATGTTAAACTTGTGCAAAATTCATTCAGGCTTAAATACAACTTTGATGTGGTTATGTGGTTGCCCAGACACAAACCAGCTGTGTAGAATTTGAACAGCAAATTGCTGTTTGGATGTGAGATCTGACACATGGAGAGTACAGACCTCACTGTCCAAACTCCCAGATGCGACAGCAAACAGAAGTTGGATTGAAAAGACAGCCACCGGCTTGTCTTTGTTATGGAAGCATGGCTTCTAACTGATGCAGCCATGCAAAGACTTTCATAGACATGTTTTCACTAGAGAAGCAGGAAGCCTCTGACGGAACAAGTGTCCAAGGTAGACTTTCGATGCTAGAAGAAAGTGTTCAGTTTAAGGCGGGGTCTTTTAAATTATGTCTGATCTGTGTTTGGGATTGTATATACATAGGCCTGTAATGAGAACTACTTGGTGGATGATATATTGTCCCAGAAATAATTGTGATGAATTTTTTATTGTCATTTTAAGATGGTTTTATGCCAGTGCAATCTTTTAAAGAGCAATGAACCCAATTCAGACACTGGGGTTGGAAAAACTACTTTTAGCCCCAACGCTATCTTAACCTCACCTGGTTCAATGATGGGGTGTGTGTGTGTGTGTGTGCGTGTGTGTGTGTGTGTGTGTGTACTTGTACATGCATATGCTACACAGTGAGGACCAAAAACATATTTTAGCAACAGAGTGAGGACATTCTTGCAAAGTGAGGACATTTTGGCCAGTCCTCACTTTTTCAAATGCCTGTTTGAGGGCTGAGACTTGGTTTTAGGGTTCAGGTTAGGTTGGACGCTTCTTGCTTCACTTAATCCAAAAAGAGCACAGCTGAACTGTAAGATGCCAGTTTAGCATAAAATGTAATTGGAAGAAACTACTGCAGGTTAAGAGTTGTTCCTAGACTATATTTCCAAACTGAACTATATTTTGGCAAGAGTTCCTGGGAAATACCAGGATCTCATTCCCAGTTTTGTATCTATGACTGAACATGATAACAGACATGTTTATGATGTTAGAATAGCTTTACAGGTCAAATTAATCCTTGATATTTATTTCATTTATCTGCACTGAACAGAAATTGAAATGCGACACTTTAGGTTTTGCTCCCATTTTTACAGGTTTAAGTTGAAGATGTAAGACTTTTTCATGCACTCAATAGATATAATTTTCTCAAATTTTGGTTGCAAATTTGTTAAAATCTGTGTTGGTGAGCACTCCTTTTCCAATACAATCCATCCAGCTGACACGTGTGGTATATCAAGTCACTGATTTAAAAGCATCATTACTACACAGATGTTCCTTGCGATGGTCACATAAAAGGCCACTCTAAAATGTGCTAAAATGTACACAACACAATGCCACAGATGTTGCAAGTTGAAAGGGGCCGTGCCATTGGCATGCTGACTTTAGGACTGTCCACCAGAGCTGTTGCTTGTGAACTGAATGTTCATTTCACCACCATAAGCAGCCTCCAGTGTTGTTTCCCTAAATTTGGCAGTACATCCAACCAACCTCACACCGGTACAAGTTGGTTACGACAAGAAACTGCTGTTACACGACAAATATGCAGATCGTCTTTGACAATTTGTGCAGAAAATCTTTGGTTGTGCTAACCAGTTATTGCATGAGCTGTCAGAGTGGCTAGTCTCAGATGATCTTGCAGGTAAAGACGCTAGATGTGGAGGTCTTGTGCTGGTGTGGCTGCACCTGGTCTGTGGTTGTGTGGCCGGTTAGATGTACTGCCAAATAACGAAAACCACAGTGGAGACAGCTTATGATAGTGAAATGAACATTCAGTTCACGGTCAACAGCACTGGTGGACAGTCCTTAAGTCAGCATGCCAATGGAACGCTCTCTCAAAACATGCGACATCTGTGGCATTGTGTTGTGTGATCAAACTGCACCTTTTATTGTGAATCTGCCAAGGCACACGTGTGTAGTAATGATGCTGTTTAATCAGCATCTTGGTATGAATCACCTCTCATGTAGATGGATTGACCTGGAAAAGGAGAAGTGCTCACTAACACGGATTTTAACACATTTGCGACCAAAATTTGAGACATAAATCTACTGAGTGCATAAAAAAGTTTTAGGACTTCAAGTTAAGTCTGTGAAAAAAGGGAGCGAAAACAGAAGTGTTGGGTTAAAATTTTTGTTCAGTATACATTTGTCAGCATCACAGAGGAAGACTCTGATACAGTCACATCGCTTGTGAAAAATGCTGGAGGATTTCAAGGCGCACAGTCGGGCACTTGCAACTTAATGAATCTGTGGCTGAAGTGTTTCAGATATAGAGCAAAAATAAAGGGAGATAACTAAATGACTCCCACTATAAAACTCAATTTAGCATGTGGCCTGCAGCTGCAGAAAAAGCGTGTCTGAACCTCTCAGCCTGTGCCAAAGTGACTTATTGTTGTTTTGTGCTCAAGTTATTTTAAGATGAATGTACTCTGACGAATGGCTCATATCGTATTTCCAACTCACAACGAGCATATTCCACGTCTGTCAGCTCTTATTATATAGTTTGTGTAAGAGACGTGGCGTTTTCATAAAAGCAAGTAAGAATGTGAGATATTAAAACAAATGGTGGAGGAATGAGGAGAGGAAGATTGCTTTTTGAATAATGGTCTCATTTGCATGACAGCCACTGGCAAATTGAATCCAGAATCTGAGCTGCTGCTGCTGCTCTGTAAATGCATTTTAATGGGCTTTCCCTCTGGTTTACAAAGCGCTGTTATTACCTATCTCAAGGAGTGTTTAACTGCACGTCAGTCATGCAAACCAGCTTCTCACTGTTCATTTTCTCCCTCCAGGTCAGATCCAAGATGTGTCCCTGAGCCAGGATGAATCAGTGGCCCAGGTCGAGGTAACACCTGAACTTGACCTAGAGGTGGTTCCTGAATCATCCGGAGACTGGCACACTGTCTTCCCCTGACCACAAACCACACCGACCCCCAAGTCAGACAGCACTGTACAGTGTACCGAGCACTGATTGAGTTTTACATCTGCACAGAGAAGCTTCGCCAAACATTTTCCTCCTCTCAAAAAAGCTTATTTGGTTAGAAAAAGATTTGACTTTATAGATTTGCTCCACAGTATACCGAGGGCTTTTACCCCAGCAGCAGTCCCCTGCTGTTTATCCAAATTAGCAGTGAAGTAAGGGGAGTCTGGTTCCCTGTGATTGGCTTAATGACTTTTATCTGTTTTGCTACTGTCTGATTGTCATCAATACGATAACCTCCGGAGAGGTTTGGCTCGATAAACACAGGCATCCCAGAGAATTCTCCCGTCATCTCCAGGAGAAGCAGGTGCCTCTCATGCTGACCTTGTTGGAAACAAAGGAAACCGTATTCTGTGAAAGAGCTCCCCAGAGACGAGCGTCTTGTTCCTTCATTATTGTGCTCACAGGGACGTATGCAGAGCTGCAAACAACTGTACTGCTGTGACAGCTTCAGTAAAAATAACATAGAAAGCTTTTTTTCATGGGTCTACAAGACTTTTGTCACTTTTTTTTTTTTTTTTTACATATTTATACTGTACATATTTCATCTTGAAGTGACATGTCATTTGCAGTTCGTCACGTTTGTTTTAGTTAGAAAACAGTGCCCAGAGTAGTGTACCACAGGTTAGTGAAGAGTAGCACTTCCTGGATTTGATGCTGTACGAGTTTTTTGACTGAACATGTCAGCGTTGTGTTTCCTGTTGTCATATCATTTAGACTCGCAGCACAGACGTTTTGTTTCACTGTAGTTCACTCTGTAAATAGTGTAGTTAGATTGCGTATATTTTCTGATGAACCTCCAGAATGTGGAGGGCTGCAAATATGTAATTTGAGCATAATGTTGCATTTGTAATGAAGCAAAGCCACTGTACAGACGTAAGGCTTTTGTTTCCCCCTTTTTTTTGCAGTTGTATTTTCTATTGTCCATAATAAATTAAGAAGATTAAAGTAATTTTTCTACTAATTTAATCTTGCATTTGTTTTTATTGTTCCTTTTATTACCCCTCTCCCTAATAAACAAATAGTTTCACATTCTTATTAGAAAATTTATTTGCTTATTCACTTTCTCGCTGTGAGTTAGATGACACGATAAATACAAATCTCAGGTCCGTGTTAAAAGTACCTTGCAGAGTTCATGACCACTGGTAGTGCTATGAAACAGTGTTTTCATAAGGGGGGTCCCTGTTTTTTTTGTATCATGAAGACACATGCACATGCGTGAGAATGTGGGCGATAAAACATGCCTGCAGCGGGTTTCACGCTGTTTTACAAATTGACATCATCAGTAACACAACCGGGCATGTTCCAGTCAGAATATGATCTGAAATCGGGGAGAAATTTACATCATCAGTGAGTGCGACCAAGTTCACGTTTCCCTGATGTTAGCATGTAGCTACATGTAGCAGTTTGGGCTACAGAATGCAAACACTAGCAGTAGTGTCCCTGGAGCAGATGACCTTATAAAGAAATCGGCCACGAGCTGATGTCAGCTTGTAGCCAAAGTAGAGCTCTGATTGGGCCAAAAAAAAAAAAAAAAAAATCAGGCCTGACCCTACATGAACTCGCACAGTTTCTGTCCAAGCTCGACCCAAGCCTGACCCACAGTGGTAGTTCTTGGCCCAAGCCTGATTAAAAATCCGAACTTCTATTGTAAGAAAACATGTATTTAATAGTTAATATATTGTAATTTTTTTATATTAAAACATTTATTACAAGCTAAGGGCTGACATGTTTCCTCGCACCACTTCTCCTTCTCCTTATTTCAATAGTCTGTAGTCTCATGCATGACAGATTCAGCAGAGCGGGCTGCCAACACAGAGGACTCTGGCAAGAAAATGTAAATCCATCTGAGAAAAAAGTTTAACCTTGCTCAATTTTTCTAAGGCAGCGGCCAAACAAACAAGTGTATGTCTCTGTGCTTATTTAGCGATGACATGTCAGTAAACATTCCCCTCATTCATGTTTCAGCAGTCAATACAGAAATCATGCGGGAGAACATGTTTACTTAAAGGAAATAAAAAATGTTTTGCAATGAAATATTAGTCAAAAATAATTTCTTTTGTGTGAGTTTCATTCACAGCCAGCCTTTGTACCTTTTGTCAACGCATACTCTGCGTGATTGTACTTCAGCCTGAATGGTGCTCCAGTTGCTTCAGTCATGAGTAGCTTGGAAAGCTCGGCATGAGTGATGAATACCAAATGAGTCATGAATTCTGGCTTTGTGAAAGAAACTACGTCGTACATTCGCCTGGTGTGACGCTGTGACCCAATAACATCACTTCAGCTCGATGAGTCATTTGCCGTTAAGGTTAGGAACACACTGCGCAACACGGAGAGTAGAGTTGGTTTTATAATTTTTATTTTTTATTCTCAGTTAAGTGGCTGGTCATGTTTTATTACACATACAATAATGAAGAGGATCTTTACATTCATCCACAGGGTCCATTCAGAGGAACACTACACAGCACCCACAAGGCTCAAGCACACACAAACAGTGGGAGAGATGAACACACGCCTGCTTTGTAACATGTGGAAGACGGATGCTTTGAACAGCACAAGTGGTAGTGCTGAGCTTCTTTTTTTTTTCCTCCAGAAAACTTGCAACTGACACATTCCCAAGAAACCGTTTTAATGTGTAACTACAGAGTTAGTTACAGAGCACCTTTTTGAAATTGTGTTGTTTTAATTATCCACAAGAAGGGAACACAGCACATTGTTTTGGTAGTCAGGAGGAAAGGCACTTGTTGAGCGAAGGGTTGAATTTAATTTACAGTATGTGTGCTGTGCGTGAGATGGAAACAGCGAAGACAAAGGAGTGACCTAGACTACACTGAAGCAAAGAGGAAAGGTCTGAATCTGGCATCATGCTGCAGCACCAACATCAGCTTCAGATTCAGAGTCTGGCAGCTTTTAAAAGTGGAAAACAGTGCACTACGAAATTATTTACTTAGATATATACGGACAGGAGAATTAGTGTTTACCATTATCTCTTGGACTGAAAAAGAAATACATTAGAAATGACTAATTTATTTATTTTTCTCAGTGACTATTGCAGAAAATATGATTTAGAAGGTTTAGAAATTAAATTTATACCACAAAAAATCCACAGCCAGCCTTAGGCCCCAATGACAAACATAGATCAACATCACATCAATGACAGGACACTTAACTACAGCTAACACACACAAAGGTTGAATGAAAACACACTGCGACCAAATGGCTCTCGTAAAAATGTAAAATCTGTTACACACAGGTTTACAGGAAAGGTTCAAGGGAATGACGAAGACAGTGTGACGAGACAGAAAACCGTTCCTTTTTTAAAAAACAGAAACAACCCAGCCTTTTCATCCAATCGGCAAGCGGCAATGACGGTCGAGTCAGTCGGACTCGCACCGGCCCTAATCCTTCAACTGCTCCAGGTGTGCTTCGGTTTAGCCACCATTTTGTTAGAGGAATCTTGGAAGACGTCCACAGAAACTCAAGCACGAGTATAGAGAGCCATTGCAGAAGGGGGGGAGGGTCATTCGGGCTGCACATGTGAGCGGCTTCGGGATCACTTTCAGCAAAAAGTTCACGCTAATGATGATGACTGCACAGACTCAGCACAACGCATGCATGGGGAGGGTGGGGGCAACAGATTGTGTCGCTATCTACCAGCCAAAGGGGTGGGGAGGTAATAGGGGAGACGAGGGATTTAGCGTAAGTTAGAGTGTTATCACAAGTGGAGGGGAACGTGAGTTTAAGGGGTGACAAGATTTCCTCCTTTTCTTCCTCTTTTTCCCCACTTTAGTCCCGTGATCTTGAACATCTGCCCTCGTCCAGTTGGAAGGGGTTGTAGAGAGGGACTTCAGCGTTTGGCTGGAGAAGCACTCCTGCTTCCCTGTAACAGACGACATATGTGATGAATATATGGAGGTGGCAGTCCCTCAGGACTGGTTTAGCATTAAAGGACTGCTCTGGTTTGGCTCTTTGGTCATTTCACTCAGTCTATGATGAGTCTTCACCTCAGTAGACAGCATTTAAGCACTTAAGCAAATAGGTAAGTGTAGGTGTTAAGCTGTCACTGAAAGATTTGAGTCTTCACCATCAATGAAGGCCATTATGGATCATTAGCTGGCTAACTTTTTACAAATTGTGTAAAAAAGAAATCTTAAAAGACTTTGGAAGGAACAAAGACAGTATTTCATCAGGCTTTACCAGTTCTTTCATAAAGCCTGAGAGCTGTAGTCACAGGTCTTATCATCAACCAGCTCTCTGGCTCTTTAGCTGTTACAAGTTCCCTTACCGAATAATGAGACTAGGGCTGAGACCAAAGTCAGAGTCGTCCTTTCATGTGAAAAACAAGCATGTTAGTATGTGTGTGGGCATTGTACACGTCTGCAATGATGCATAGTTATAGAAGCTAATAGAAAACAATATTGCATTTGTCTTCTGACCATTCAAAGCGCTTTTGCACTACATGTCACATTCACACATTCACCCATGGGGTTCAATATCTTGCCCAGTGATACTTCAGCATGCAGACTGGAGGAGCCGGGGATTGAACCACTGATGTCCTGATGAGTGGATGACTCGCTTTACCTCCTGAACCACAGCCACCCCAAGAAATTCATTGAAATGTTACAAATTATAGAGATAAAAAAAAAAAAAACTCATAACAAGTCAACATTGTGAGACAGTAAGTCAAAGGTCTGAGATACTAGATCAAAATTCTGGGAAAATAAGTGACAATTTTGTCTTTATGAGTCAAACTTACTAAACAAAATTTTGAGATACTAAGTAAGAAATGATAAAATACTAAAGCCCTGTTCACACCGGAGTAGTAATACCAGGGGACCTCATGTGATTTAGAAATGACCCCCACCATGTCTGTGTTTCATGCAGTGCATTCACATGGGATAGATGAAGTCTGTATTTTACCCAAATTTACTGACATTATTATTGACATTCCAGCACAACTAGCGGTGATGTTTAGTCTTAACCTTTCCTTTCTTCTTTTCTAAATGTGGAATCAACAAACAGAATTGATTCTGCCACACGTTGTTATATGTCGTCCCTGTCATCACCTTTCTGCAAATTGGTCCCCATGCTGTGTAGTGACATGAGCCTCCTGCACCCAAAATACTGTGAAAACCTTTTTCTAGAATTGTCAACACAGCCTTTATAATTCTCAGTCAGGAAAGAGGCACAGAAAGAAATGAATAAATAAACTAAATACAATCCAAAATGACTGAGATGGCGATTCACACCAGGCAAACATTATCAAATGACCTCTGGCGAAATATGGTCAGTAGTTTACAGTGGAATTTCTGCTTGACAAATTACGGACATGGCAGATTCACACAGGATTAAGATCACAGACAACTTCCCCAATTGTTACAAATCACTAAAGATCCCCAGGTAAAACTGGTCCCATGCGAATAGAACCTAAGTCAAGATCTTAGAAAGTATTGCACTTTCGCACGAGAAAGTTAAAATATGAGGTACAGAATGAAAATTTGGTAACACTTGAAGGTATCTACATAAGGGTGACATGACACTGTCATAACTATGACATGACACTGTCATGAACTTGTCATAAACATGATGTACATGTCATAAACGTTTATGACTGCTGTCATTAAGTGTCATTCAGTTTTTGTAATGACAATTTGACATTGTTTGGGTTGTCTTGATTATGACATATTCACATTAATCAAAGTGACATTACCAGAAAATGTCTTTGTCATAACAACTTGACATTAACAAGAAATGCACGTCTTTTTGTGTTTATGACAAGTTGACATAATGATTATTATCATTAGATGTCCAAGGTTAGAGACTGATTCTAACACTCGGTCAGATAGATGTCTGGCAGGATACGACACAAAACTGGCTGTCATGACATCATTATGACAGTGTAATGAATAAATTCTTTGACCTCAAGTAAAGTGGTACCATTTTGATTTGTCATTAAGATATCATGAAGGATAAGACTGGCTGTCATGACAATGTTAATTAATGTCAAGTTGTCATTATAAGGACGTCCCAAACAAATTTAATGCCAACTTGTCATGACAAAGACAACTTCTGGTAATGTCACTTTGATTAATGTCAAGTTGTCATACTCAAGACAACCCAAACAATGTCAACTTGTCATTACAAAAACTGAATGACACTTAATGACAGCAGTCATAAACGTTTATGACATGTACATCATGTTTATGACGAGTTCATGACAGTGTCATGTCATAGTTATGACAGTGTCATGTCACCCTTATGTTGATACCTTCAAGTGTTACAGACAATTTTAACTTAAAAAAAAACATACTAAGTCAAAATGAAACGAGAAAATGAAAAACTGTCAAAATGTCGACTCATAATATTTGCCTAATATTTCATATTTTTGACTTAATAAGTCAAAATGTTGACTCAGTATATCTTAATTTTGATATAGATCTTATGATTTTCTTAAATTTACTATGAGTATTCCTAGGCATTCATGCATATTTTTTTTCTAGGCAGAAATGTGCTTCCGTACATTGCTAATGATGCTAAAGGGCGGTCATCATTTTGCAAGCAGGTCTTGAATCTTTTTTTTTTTTTTTTTTTTTTTTAAATCTACAGAAAAATTATTGTGTAAGAGGAAGTTTCCACAATATTTGCCCTTAAAGTAAAGAGAAAAAAACAGCTGGAAAGTTGGACATAATCAGGTTTCCACAGGTGACTGCTTCACAGATCCTGCAAATGTATTTTTACTGTGGCCAATTTTCCGTTTGTTTTTGTCCGGAAAGTTTCAGATTACACGTCCTGAATTTATCACAAAGCTGCCTCTGAGACTATATTGCACTTTCCCCATCCCACTCCATTAAAATGAAAAAGTAGGAAGCACAGAGGAGAATAGAGGATTGTGAAGGCATAAAGATTATACAAATGAGACAAATCTTTATGGATTGTTTAGGAAGATAATCCATATTGTGAAAAGCTTTTTACTCCTCCGCATTAAAACAAAAGCTGGGGACTGAGCTTTTGTTCTAAACTGTTCTTAGAGCCATTTCAGATGAAATTCATTATCTGGCATGACAGAGAAAAGCTCAGCATACAGCAAAATCTGAAAACGAAAGCAGGAAAATGAAAAGAAACAAAGCCTGAAACATTTATTAAAAGTTAATATGGCTTGATGCTCACTTCCGTTTGGACTGTGATGCCTGTTTATGTGTGGGAGAAGCAGATAGTGACAGTGTGATGGCGCTGAGTTGATGCTAATTAGCTGCATCAGAAAGATTTGAAACGAGCGTCCCAGAGGTTCCTCATTTCTAGAGCTGTTTATTCTCCGCTAGCTTAGTGACAACAACTTAGCCACTACAGATGAGGATGCAGCCCAGGGGAAATTTGGATTTCTCTCCAGCGTCAGTAATTGCTAAACTAAGTAATCTAAGGTAGCCTACAGTGAGAGGAGCTGGCTAATTAAAACCTGACAAAGAAAACCTGACAGAGCGTAAAAGCCAATACTCCTTTGCATGACATGTGAACACAAATCAACTAACAAGCAGTGTCTCTGGAGAGTGGAAAGTCGAGCAGTTGTGATACAGCAGTCTGAAGTGGGTGCTGATGAATTGAGCAACTGAAAAGTTGGGTGAATGCTACACCGTATGAAAATGAATGTCCAGAAATGTAAAATGTGGGAGTGTGAAATCCTCCGTTCACTGAGTCATAGCAGGAACACAGAGTTATAACTTTCCTCTGTGCTCAGAGTGCTTGTGACATTTCATGTTTGGGAGCTTTTTAGATAGCAAAGTGGGATTATCAAACTGTTAGAGGTACGTCAGTGCACTTTTTTAGAAATAATGTTGAGTAATAAATTTTTGACCAAAAGGTCACTGTCTCACACACACTAAGTAGGCTACATATTTAAAGACAGGAGCCCATTATTTCCCAACCACCATGTCTGACTGACTTCGTGTTTACTCTTTGACTTGCTAATAAAATTTGGTTTACCTCTCTCTTTTGCTCACTAGCTAACAGATGTAGAAGACGCTAGCGTTAGCGGTGCAGTAACATGTAGCTAACAGGGAGGTCAGAGCAAAATATACCTCTAACTGGTGGATATGGTTATGGATACTTGATAACGCACTGTAACATAGTTATGATTGTGTATAATGATATGTCTTTAAGCACATTCATAAACAGGTTTAAACCTGCCTGTGTATCAACAGTTGGTACTTACTTAAAAGCATACAGTCAAATTATTAAAAGACTACATTTAAAACTGTTTTTTTTTATTTATTTATTTTAATATTGCTTATTTATACTGTGAAGAGACAGAGAGAAACATTATAATTCAGTTGAAGTCGTGTCTCTTGACACCTGGTGAATGTAAGACCAATATTCATTAATTGTTCTACTTTTTGCTCTGTTTTGGTCTCCACCAAGTTAGAAAATATCTGTAACTTTAGCTGCTAAATGGTTCACTATGTCCATTTGATGCTGGGCTGAACCACTAAACCATTGAGCCGAAAGATGCTAAAATGCTCCGTAGAGTTGAGAGGAACTGTAGATATGGTTGATAATTGTCTGTACATTTGTCACTACAGGTGATACCTTTTACATTACACATAGTCATTAGAGTAATTGCTATTATGCGCCCCTTTAGAATGTTATCTCTCAACTGAATGGATGTTATCAGTGGTTATCAGCCTCATAGAAGGAGACCACTACATTGTCCGTCGGTTTAGGCGCCAAAACTACGTGGTTAGGTTTAGAAAAAAAAAAAATCATAGTTTGCATTAAAATAAGCATTTTTGTTACAAAACGTGACATAATGAAGCTTATGTAGGCCTATGCCAATTAAAAGAAGTCAGTGTTGACATTTGGTTTCACACAGGACACAATTAACCTCCTGTGTTATGTAAAAGTGCCGTGATGTAACGTTTTGTGACGAACCTATGTAATGCATTTTAAATATTTATTTATTTTGATATTTGTCTCACATGGGGCACAAACAGCAGCCTCCTGGGTGAAGTCCTGTGTTTGTTGTTACATTTGTTATGTAACAAAAAGTGATGTAAGGTTACGTGACAAACTAACAAGTTAAATAAGTCAATACTGACTTTTGATTTCAGACAGGACACAAATAGCAGTCTTCTGGGTGAAAATCCTATATTTGTTTGACCCACCCACCACCCCGGACTACCTATTTACATGGACGTAGTTGCTCTTTACACTACATCACCTAATGTTCCATTAAATGGGCTGCAATAACCCTTCTAACCCATGGGTTATCTATGAGGCTGATAACTACTGATAACGCCCATTCAATCAAGTAATAACACTCAGGAAGTGGGTGTATTATGGAATTATTGATTACGGCAGCTTTAAATATCATTTATAATGAATAAATATCAATAACAGGATATTGTAAACAACGTAAAGTGCTTTCATATGATTTGAATTAATATGTACAATCACGTAGTAAATGTTTTATTATACAAACTATTAAATTGTAGCAAGAACTTATAACAATACTTTTTACATAATGTTAATAATAGACATTATCCATTAAAGGTCATTGAATGATAGCTTTTTCAGGTACTGTAAACTGTGTGCCTAAATATCAGTTTTATAACATCTGTGCGCACTGAGTCCTACAAAGCACCCAAAGCCAATGGAGCTTGGCAAGTGATTCCCTCCCTGTAAAGCAGTTGCAGTATGTTAGCTACAGCCCCCCGGACCCTTATCAGAACTGGATCTACTATCTTCAGCATGATTATATCAGCACTGGTATAAAGCTTGTAGCATGCAAGATGGTCAATCTTGTCTCTAAAAGCCTCTTATTATTCTGCTGCTGCTGCTGCAGTAGTAATGAGATTAGGATGTCTTCTAAGCATATCAATGCTGAACAAATGCAGGGTGAGTTAAACTCAAGTATCCCTCCATCACGAATCAGTTACTCACTCTGCTGCTGATATCATCACTGAGGCAGGAAAAAAAAACAGGGTAAGAAAGTCTTAAGGGAAATATTTCCCTATCTAAACGATTTTGCTTCCAGGAAAGAGAAAAAAGAGTATAGAGAAGCCAATAGGGAAAAAACTCGGAAAGTGTCTGACAAGCAGTTTTTACCATTTTGAAGATCCTAGTCAGGGTGCCTTTGCCGTCCCCTGCACTGGCCTTCTTGGCTTTGGCAGAGTGTGACTTCTGGGTGCCCTGCCAGAGGCAGAAAAGGAGTCAATGTGTTAGAAGAATTTTGGAGGTGTTTGGCAGGGGGATAAGATGTGGCTGACCCTTCTACAGATTGCCCCAGATTAAAATTTCAAAGAGGCTGGAGAGGAGAGGTAACTAGAGAATACGTAAGACCTTCTTCTCTGGCGAGCGATGGATTGGCGTGCCCGACAAAAGCCCAAAACATCAGAGGAAACTAGGCATCGATTATGGTGCAATCTAATTTTGCCCTACTTTGTGTGTTGGATTTCTGGCGATGTTTTCTTTCATCAGAGCAATTCGTGTGAATTATGTATGAGTCAAAAAAGCTACACAGCAGCTAAGTTTGCTTTAAAAGGGAAAAGTTTTCTGCTTGCATATTTTGTTGAAACCAAAAGGGAACATCAGTTTAGCTAATCATTTCTTATAGAGTGTGGTGGTTTTCTGTTGTGTTTTAATGGTATTTTGTGAGCTGATTTATTCTCTTCTCATACTGGATGCAATGAACTAGATGTATTTGATTTTGGAAACATCTCAAAACACCACAGCTTGACTCTTGGATGAAACACCTTATATGGTCGTAAGCTTCATCCTTTCAGGTGATACTGATGTTCGAACAAATATGCATGAAACGCATGTGTGAGCTAGTTTTAAGGTTCATTCCCTCAATAAAACACTTAGGGACTGTATGAAAATTATTGGAGGGGTGAAAGAACCCTATTTTCACTTTTTCCCTTTACCCATACGACAAATACCCTTAACCCTACCCACCATCGTTACCAGCAAAGGAGCAGTTGTCCTTTGCATATGCGAAATGCACCCTTATAAACCATGGTGCAAGTGAAAGTTGTAGTTTTTTTTATGATTACATACTTTATGTCACCATTAACTACTGAGCATTGCAAAGAAGGGCTGAAATAAAATATATAAGTTCAGGACATAAAAAAATTAAAAGATCCACCTTCAGGCGAAAGAATAATTAATATCCCTCCTCCCTTTTTGATCCCCTGTCCCGCTCAAATAATGTTCATCCAGTCCCTTGGAAGAGTTTCCTTTGTGCACACACACACACTTGCACACACATTCATGAGGGCCCTAAATTAATTGCTGATAACGTCGCCAAATGAAGCAGAAGGCGGCCTCGCTGCAGCCAGCCACAGAGGAATTTCTGAAATGAAACAGGACTAATGAAGAGCAGAATAATGCCTGGGTTATCATGAATGTACAATGTACGCACATGATATGGATAAGTCAGGCTGCACAGCCTCGAAATGGGTATGATATATTTGGAAATGGACTTAAGTCAGAAGGAAATGAGGGCGTTATCGCTGATGTATGAACAGATTACGACGGCTAAAGTGGTTTATGGAGACTTAATGGAAACAGAGCCACAAGCGTCAGACTTGAAGGCTGTTTAAGAGGATGACCTCACTTGCCCCCTCGGTTAAATTAGGCGTGATACCTCGTTACCTGTTTTTGCAGTTTCTTTTTTTAACCACCTACCAGGCCTATCTTGGCTGCTAGTCCTCTCCACTGGATGTGCAGGGAAATAAGAGACAAAGACATGAGGTAAAAAGGGAGAGGGGACAAATAGAAATGTGTGTCTTACTCAGCGCAAAGGCAGGATGGGAAGGAGAGGAGGCAGGTAGGAGGGTCCGTCCAGGGAGGGAAATCACAGGGTCACGGGGGGGCAGGAGCAGATGAGGAACAGAGGGAAGAGGAGCAGATATGTGGGGGGAAGGAGAGAGCAGCGAGGCAGATGCTCACATTGGAAAGAGCACAAATTTAGTGACATTCTGCAGCAACAAAGCCAAGGACATCTGTACAGCATGTAGACACTGATGTAGAAGATGCACTGGCAGTCAAGAGTTTAAATTTTTTCTCAAACTGCATTCATCTAACTTTATCCAAATGGGACTATTTTTTGCAAATTTTATACATCTTGCGTTCGCAAATTTGCAGTGAATGGGTTTCAAATCAAATGGCTCACTACTTAATATTTACTAAAATCATATATGGTCTCCTTACTGTCATCCACTTCTGATATAATAATAATTTGTCACAGGGAAGACCTTTATCTAAACTGATTCAAATGCAATGCTGTGATCAAATTCTAGTGTGCAGCAGGATATGTTCCTGTCCTCCTGAATATGAAAGGACATTTTTAGTGATCTTAATGCTGTCTCATGTCTCTGATTAACTGTCAATATTGAAAACACTAGTTGACTATTTTTGTATTTCACATGTAAGTGTAAATTTCAACCTCAGTAGTAGCAACATAAAGCAGACTCACCCTAGACTTGGGAGGGGCAGGGGACACCTGGAGAAGTGTTAATCATAGAAAGTAAAGAGATTTGACAGTTTGAGAAAGCAGCAGAGGAGCAACAAGACAAAACATGGACAAAAAGCTGAAGAATAGAAGAGGGATAGTGGCAACACTGTTGAAGCAGAATCCTTTTTCCTAGATGCGGCCTAGTGTATTATCTAGAGGTCTAGTGTATTATTTCTATTAGGCTACTTACGATCGTGCGGAAGAAATGGACCACAGCGTTCTCTGCTCCGCGCTTACGTGGGGAAGTCGCAGAGGCTTTCTGAGGGCCTGGAGAGAGAGCACCTCGGAAAGATCCCTGGAAACGAAAAGAGGAAGAGAAAAGACGGAAAGGTACAACAGACCTCCATGTTAGATAAATGCATGATCACGCACAAAACAAAAATTACTTGACCTCAAACTCTTGAGAGTTATATGCTCAAATTAATTTTCAAAGGGATTTCCTCAAAATATTTATACTAATAATAAGTGTAAAAATAATAGTTTAAGATTTAAGCAAAACAGCTAAACTCTCCCTGGGGTTACTAATACTTCAAATAATACAAAAAAATGTGGGAATTGTTAGGTTCTTTTGTTACCTGTCCGACTTTCCTGTTGAACGATGAGAACGGAAACACCAAAATAACAAAATGATTTACAATTTACAAAAACCTCCCTGTGTTGACATAGCACCAAAGGTGTTGGCTACAGGGTGACACGCAGCTAAAGATTGTAACGTAAAGTGGGGTTACTAACCTGAAATATTAATACAAATAATAAGACAGTGGATGCTGGTGTTGGCACATTAATCACAGAATGCTGCAATGTGTATTTTTCATAAATGTATTTTATTTTTTTTATACATTATATAGATATATTCAATGATGTAAAGATACTTTTGGGTGGATACAAGTGGAGGATAACAACAGGAATCTACAGCAAAGTCCTACTCAGAAATTTAATTTGAATGTTATTCCATTGGAGATTTCAACACCTGTATGGTCTGACCCATTTACTCCACTGTTTTAAGGTGGGAATGTCTTTACCCTTAAGAACTTGTATTTCTTAGTCAGAAGTGTCTGCTGAGATGCAGAGACCCTAAATATGAATATACTTTCACTATCAGTGCTGCTGAATCTTCTTCATGAAAAATCTCCTGATGACTTCTATCCAGCTACAGTTATTCATTCTATCAGCAGCATTAACAGCAGCCTCACGTCGTAGACAACCTTTGGCCATGAGTCATTAAAAACAAATTAAAATGGAACAAGTGAGCAGTTGAGGATGTCAGTATTTTCTTGTCAATGGTTTGATCTCAACAAAGAAGACTAATTATCATCCCAAAGAACAAATCAATCCAGCCAAATTCTTCAGAGTCAGACTTTACAAAGAGTATGTCTAAATGAATGTTTAATAAGGTCGATATCCTCTTGACTTTTGGGCCTGAGTGAAAATACTGATGCATTCAAAAGAATCCTCTATTAAAGTGAAAGGAGATGTTTGTTTTTCCTTTAATTTAAGATTATGAAGTAAATGTTGATTACACAATGCAATGGCTATAGACTGGTGACACCATCGATATTTAGATTGGTTCTCTATAAGTCATGCTTACACTATGCAAACCTGTCTGCCTCTTGGTAAGATCTCCACACAAAGGAAGTGCGTCAACCATTGCACAACTAAACCAGGAAGAGGGTAGTGCTTTTGTTTTGCCCTTGTAGCTATCATTAGCTCTCCAGCTGCAAAAGAGTATCAGTGTTGTTACTATTCTCAGTAGAGGACACTGGGATAACCAAAGTAACTGTAGAAACTGTGGTGGTTGCTTGGCTCTGAGGAAAACAGAAAGCAACCTGGTTGTCTTTGCACAGGCTGTTGTCATGCACTCTTTGTATGTAAACCTATGGAAAGTAATGCACCATAATTTGTATATAACCCACGTAACTGAGATGGCTGCGATCATGTGGCCAATGTGCTGACAGGACTTAAGAAAGAAGAAGTATAAAGACTGAAACTTTGCATAAAAAGCAGATTGGGGTTGTGGATGGGTCAATCAACACAGGACATTCCCCCAGGAGACCATTGTTCGGAACCATGTGAAACTAAGGGAGCTTTGAGTTGTTTTAAGATACGTCGTCACCATGTTGCTTTTTCTAAACCTAACCCATGTAACTTTATGTTAAGTATGTAACATCATTTGTGGGAAATTAATTTGTTAGATATCATACGCACCGTTGTATAAGGACACACTGCTTTGTGACAGTGGCGCTAATAGTAATACCACTTGCACTGACAGGAGTTAAGATGGAAGTGGTATGAAGACTGAAAGTCTAAATAAGGATGCAGGTTGGGGTGAATGGGCCAAACAACACAGGACTTTCCCCAGGAGACCAGTGTTCAGAACCGTGTGACACTGAGTGAACTTTGAGTCCACTTAAGGTAAGTTGTCACCAACTAATCTTGCCTAAACCTAACCTATGTTACTTTATGTTGGTACATAAACTCATTTATAGGGAGTTAATTTGAGAGGTATCATACGAATTGTTCAATTTTCGTTAAAAAAGTTTGCTGTTTCCATTTTAAGTTATACCTAAAAGGTGAAAAGTGTAATTTCTCTAATACCGAACATCATGAACAACCTGCAGCCCACGGGAGAAAAAATAACTAATTTCCACCTACTCAGTATGTCCAGTCTTTTCAGTTAATGTTACCTCATTCGTCCCTTTCTCTGACCCCATTAATGTAATCGGAAAATGTGTGTGTTCATGTCTGTGTGTGGGGGAGATGGAGGGGGAGGGTGAGCGGTCGATGATTCACATCCATTATCACACATCAAAGAACCTACAGGTAACCAGAAGAGGGGAAACTTTCACCACCAACACCATTTATACAATATGGTAGATGTGCTGTTTGATTATACGTCACCTTTACTTTCTTTCATGGGGCTTTTTGAAAATGGAACAAACCAACAATTAGATACAGTGCAGAAAACACAGGGAAGTAGTACGGTTTCCACCTAGGGCACAATCCACCCAAAATGGATATCTAGATAGACAATCATGGCTTTTGTAAAGAGAATTTTTGTTCCATTTTTGGGGAAAAATAACAAAATATCCATCAGATGTACAGTGTATATTGAAATGACTATTTTAACATTTCAAAAGGAATGAATCTGGCCTCTCTGTTGTTGACGTCGTCATGTGTATTCCAGCTCTGTAGCTTCCCCTGTGCTTCAATAGTGACCCCTTGATGATGAATAAGTGTGTGTCTCTGGGTGTGTTCTTGCATGTCTGTTTCTGTCAGGATGGAAATTATGGGAAATGAAAGCATGGGGAGAAAATAGATCAGCTTTTGTTGCCGCTGTCGTGCGTTTGTTTGGGGAGAGGAGAAGGGAAAGGGACGAGATGGGAGAGGAAATAGGATGACAAATAATGCTGTATGAATTCTGCTGGTACAGTCTCAAGTTCTGCCAGCTGTTGCTTTGATGTGAATGACTCTCTCCTCTGAATTTTGGTCTTGTCTCATCACATCTCTTCTCCTGTTTTCTGCCTTTATTTTTACATTTGAAAAAGCTAAAAAAAGAAAAGAAAAAGATGACACTTTTTTAACTGCTCTCGTGACGATGGATCATTGCATGCATCCAAATGCAAATGAGGTTTCCATTAGCTCCTGGCATGCTGTTAATGATGATGGAGGCATTCAAATCTTGAGCACTGACACTGAGGCATTCCTCCAATCTAAGCTGTTATTGAAAGAAGTTTTCTGTTGTTAAATTAAAAGTTGTTTTGATAAATGAGGACATCATGCCTCTACTTTTCGGCTTTTTGAACCTCCTCTAAAACTTTCAGTTCAGTAGTGTCTTTGAAGAGAGGGAGTTCGTCCAGTATTGTGACACTGTTCCTTTGGATTTCTGGTTGATGGTTTGTTTTTCTGAAGTTGGTGCTCTTTTCATTTTCTTCAGTCACAGTTACAATCACCACTTATGCTAAATATCCAGTTCTTCTTTTCTTACTATGATTATGACAAGAAATATAAATTGCAGAAGAAAGAAAATGAAGTTCCTGTATTTCCTGAAATGGCTAAATGTTGCAGACTAAACAAAAGGACATGAAACCTTCTTTTGAAGAGTAATGTGACATTCAAGGGAGTAATCTTATTAGCTTTTTGTAATATGAGATGATCAATATCACTCATAACTGTCAAATAAATATAAAGTTTGTAAACTAGGATATTAACTTAGCTTTGAATAAAGACTGGAAACGGGGAAAACAGCTAACCTTGCTTTGTACAATGAGGTAAAACAAGACAGACAGTCTGATAGGGTGGCAGTAGCTCAGTCCATAGGGACTTGGGTTGGGAACCAGAGGGTTGTCGGCTCAAGTCTCTGTCCAGACCAAATATAGAGTGTGAACTGGTAGCTGGAGAGGTGCGAGTTTGCCTCCCTTGAGATGCCTGTCCTAGGCAGTCCCCTCACTCTGACATCTCTCCATTTGTGCATGTGTGTGTATATTTCAGGCCTGTGTGTATATGACAGCAGAGTGAAAAAAGTGAATTTAATGATTAAGAAAGTAGGCTATATCTTCTTCTTCTTCTTCTTCTGCCACTATTGTCTCTGAGGCTGTGCTTTGAGCTAAATGCTAACGCTAACATGGCCACATGCTTACCATATGAGTCTAACATGCTAATGGAACCATGTTAATCATGTTAGCATTTTGTAATTAGCACTACACACAGGTAGGCTACAGCTGAGGCTCATGGGAATATCCGTAAGTGGTAACAAAAAGTACTGGACAAATTAAAATTTTAACCTAATGATGCATCACATGAAAGGTAAAATACTAATATAACCACTAATAAAACAATTCACGGCAATCCATGCAATAGTTGTGAAGTGAACAACTGACTGACAATGCCATCCCCACAGTCATGCAGTCAGCTCAAAGTCAGGCTACCAGCAACTCTAAAGCTCGTTGTCCCAGGCTCAGGCTGTCACACCCATGTGCTTCATGAAGTCCACCACCATTCCTGTGCCCAAAAAAGAAAGACCAGCCTGCCTGCCCAGTGGCACTCACCTTTGTAATGATGAAGTGCCATAGGCTGGTCAGGGATCTGCTCCTCACTACCCAAGCAGCAAATTGGGCCCACTACAGTTTGCCTATAGTCCAAACTGATCAACGGAAGACGCCATAGCACACATCCTCCACACCACCCTGTCACCTGGACAAGAAAGTATACTATGTGAGATTGCTGTTCATTGACTACCGTTCAGCGTTTAACACTATGGTTCCCTCCAGGCTGGTTGCAAAGCTCAAGGGGCTGGGATTACACACTCCACTGTGCATGTGGATCATTGACTTCCTGACAGATAGACCCCAGGTGGTGAGAGTAGGCAGACGCACCTCTTCAACCCTCATCCTTAACACTGGAGCACCCCAGGGCTGCGTTTTGAGTACCTTGCTGTACTCCCACAACTGTGTAGCCACTCTGGACTCCAACATCAACAGATTTACTGACAACACAGCTGTAGTGGGTCTGATACCAGTTCACAATGAAAAGGCCAACCTGCAGAGGTAAAGGACCTGACCCACTGGTGTCAGGACAACTACCTACTCCTGAATGTCAGCAAAACTAAGATGATAGTGAACTTTGGGAAGAAACAGGGAAGGAATGACAGCCCTCTTTACATCAAAAGGTCCTTGGTGGAGAGGGTGGACATCTTCAAGTTCTTTGGTGGTGTTCTTTGGTCATCAAAGCAGATACTGTTTTACCTTAGATGCTTGAGGAAAATCTAGGTATCCGTATCCTCTTTTCTTCTCCTGCGCCATCAAGAGCGTCCTAAGAGGAACATCACTGTCTGGTACAGAAACAACACCGAACAGGACCGCAAGGCCCTGCAAAGAGTGGTTCATTCAGCTGAACACACACACAAGGCACAGCTCCACCCTGCATAAAGGATATTTACACCAGGCGATGCAAAAATAAGGCCAGGAGAATCATTAAGGATCCCAACCACCTGGATAACTGCCTTTTCTCCCGGTTGAGGTAGCCTGGTGATTTCTAGTTTTTTTTTTTATATTAATCTAAAAAACATGTTAATATGTGAGCAGGCAATGTTCCCCCATTTCCAGTATTTATGCTAAGCTAAGCTAAGCATCTCCTGGCTCCTTCATGATTTTCAGATTAGCCATGAGAGTGGTATCTATCTTCTCGTCTAGCTCTTAGCAATGAAGTGAATAAGTGTGTTATGCAAAATGATATTCCTTTGATTCTTATCTCTGACAGTAGGCTGTGAAGCTTTCACATATTTCTGCTGTCACACGTACAGGGTGTATTCCAGACACATGCATAATGTGAGCTGGATGAAAGGGAAAAAGTGGGAAATCAGGATTCAGGACACAGATTGAGCTCTATGGTATTCATGCCCTGCAGTTTATCACTAAGTGCAAGTTAACAATCACAACTGCCCCCTCATAGGTTAGAGTTCAAAGCCTGGCCAGGAATCTGCCTCAGTGTAGATGATGCTTAATAATTCATCCTGAGAAGAGGGGAAGATTTAGTGATCCTTCAACAACAGTGAGTATCAATACCATAAAAATACTTCCAACTACATCCTTTCTTTTCACACTGAATATATCCTGTACTTGCATTTAACATTTATGAAAAATGGTGTTGAGATGTCTGCAGCTCATTTAAACACACTCTCTCACATTCATTCTTTCCCTCACAAGAAGCCTATCTGCCCCCTCATGTCAGACTGTGCATCTTTGCTCAACCAGAAGGAATGAGTAATGACGGCATTTAACTCTTGGGTTTGTTTTTTTGTTGTGTTTTTTTGTAGTTGCACTCTTTCAGATTCATAAACAGAGGGAGTGCTGGGCCAATCGATGTGGCTGACAAACACAATAGTTTATCTGGCAGTGGAGATGCACAAACATGGCAGCTGCAGCTCGCTGTTCCCCTCGGAAGGCAATCAGGTCTTGTGCCTCACAAGATCAAATACCAAATGAGAAGGAGCCATTACCTGTGCTGCAGGATAGAAGTGATGAAGGAAGGGAAAAAAACGATTTCTTAGGGACTTATAGAAATTATTATGGGAAAGGAGAATTTAGAAAAAGGGGAGGGTTATTATTATTTTTTTTTGTAGTCATCTGGTAGTCTGACAATTGCTAATTCCACTGTATTGTATATACTCTGTTGTATATAATCTCTGTGCTTTTGTTAATGTTAAAATGATCTGAATCAATTGAATGTATTATATACTTTGAGATATTGTGAGGAGGCTGTTGAAATTTTTCTTAGTCATGGGAAAGGCTAACAAATTTATAATAATGCCAGAGAGGGCCTTGCTATAAAAATAAATACATAAATAAACAATGAATAATTTTTGTACCACCCCTAAAGTCTAATTAAATTAAATGTACCTTCTAAATAGCAATTAACCCATATCTACGAATGAAATGCTTGAGCAGTATTTGGCAGGCTACATGAGCAGAGTTTGCTCTGCCTCTTTTATGTGTGATTGACAAAACAGGGCTGCAGTTAATTCTGCAATATCAATCATTTGCAGCTTGTTTTTAAATTAAATTAAACTGCAAGTCCGTCCAAAACCCCCGCCAGTGTTTGTTTTTATTGTACAACAGTTTCCTGTGCCAGTGTGCCAGGCTATACTTGTTTCTTGGTCCATCTAACCATGGAGCCAGTGAATATAAATACGCATTTTGACATCTTATTTAGAATTTCAAATGAGCCTGTATCGACTGAATTTCTGAGCCGAAGTCTGTTTCCTTTTCTTGGTGGGGTAATCTGCATGAACACACTACTGTTCATGTTAATGCAAAGTCTTCAAAACAAGCTTTAAACGCGGCAGTTTTGCTCCCCAACCTGAGTCTAAATGAATGAATTTCAGTTCACGCACGTCTCCAGGAAACAGGAACAATCAGCTCGTGGCGATTACAAAGCTCTGCCTTTTTAGTAGACGAACTGATTGAAAGAGTGTAAGGTGTTTAATATTCTCTTCTTGCCATTTCATCTTTAGGCTCACACAAACAAGTCAAGCCAGTCATCCATTACTCAGAAGTATCAGGGATAAACAGTAGCTCTGCTTTCCATTAAACCTCCTTTTGTTTTGCAGTATGTTGATGTGATTGATTGACTGAACTCTGGAATTTATTCATTTGTCTTAAAGTCTATAATCTGAAAGACTGAGACTGCACCAAGCCTGCTGAATAAATGCTTTCAAGTTTCCCACGCTTGGTCTGTTTTCTTTGTCGCTTGGGGCCAATCTAAGAAAGATGGATTGCAAATAGCACTTCACAACTGGAGTAATAACAAATGGCTGGCTGTTACCAATTGTTAGCAGAGCAGTTAAAACAATTCATGAAACTTTAACAACAGAAGAAGAACCAAAAAAGAGACATGGAGCATTAAAACAAAACAAAGAGAGCGCTGAGGGTGTTGTTAAAGAGTTTTTAATCAAGCAATAATCCAAAAAGCTTAGAACAGGATCAGGTTAGGAACAGATCACCCGTCACAACAGTTCACAACAGATACAAACAGTTACAAGTATCCACTGCAAAATTGAAGCCGTTAACAAAACAGGGATCGGCACCGATCCACTGCTGGTTCAGACAAACTCTCCGACTGGGTCAAAGACACGTGAACCTGAGGTGAGCAGGCTGATGTAAGGGGGGGAGGGAGAGACCGCCGACACCCCCTCTTCATCCAAGACACTGGGGTTAGAGAACAGCATCGCACGAGTTTTGGTTTTTACTGTTCTGCTGAAGCATGATTCATACAGTAATCACTGCTGCGTTGCATTATATGACTGATTCTGTCTGCCTTTCAACAAATTCCTATGCAAATTAAAAATATTCTCTGTTCTTTATGAGTCTACATTTCTGCTTGAATAGCTAATGTTCATGCAAAGTTAATTTTCCCTCCAATTAGCACATCATTATCCCTGTAATTTGAAATGATCAAACATCGGTTTCAACAGCCATTCAAATGCAGATTTCCTGCAGTTGTTTCATGTCCTGAGACTGGAGTTTTTGGCGGCTTTCCACAACTTATCTCTCTCGTGCTGTCTTAACATTTTCTCAAAGCCCTGACTCGGGTTTGGAGTGAAAAGTATGTGAATAAATCAGACAAAGAACACGAAAAGCACAGGGATCAGTTTAAGCCTCCACACCTGCCACATATTAAAACAATTCATTACTCAAATCAGCATGCACATTAAAGATCCAACAGAAAACACTGACACAATCTTTTCCAAAAATACTGCAGTCTGAAAGTCAAAGTATGCATTAAGAGCGTCTGTATGGAATCTGTGCGCTCAGATGGGCAGGGCAGATCAGAAATTAAGCTCTTCATAATGAATTCTTGCTGGAAAAATGAGTGTTTGCAGCAGAGTTAGTGCAGGTTGATCTTTTGCTAGAGGCAACGGAGGTGGGGCGAACCTGTCGGTCGTTCACTTAAGCCATGAACGCTCATCATTTGAAGGCAAACCCTTGGTGAATACATAAATATATATATATATATATTTGTACAACTTCTTTTTAGTAAACCTGTCATCAGTGTGGAGAGCAATGTACAATTTTATGGCATAAAGAAAAAGAAAATCAAAGAAATCCTTGCAGCAAATTGGTCACAAGCCTAATGTTGAATGAAAGCTTCACAATTTGTTCTGTTGACATTTTCCCTGAACATCTCATGAGTAACATTTTGCAAATGCAAAATCTGATCAGCAGAACAGGCTAAAGCAAAGACCACACAGTATATGTATAAATTTTTTTTTTATTTATTTATTTTTTTTTTAAAATCCTGAATCCTACACTGAACACCTTTTCATAGTTGACATAAGGCGTGGGGGAAAAATGCATATATTCATGCTGTTGAGTGATTTCTTTACAATTAGCTTGCCAAACCTGCTGATTAGCACTCTGCAGGGTTGGAAAAGCTGGATAAAAAAACCCCTTAATATCAGAGGGTATTTTTGTTGTTCACTGTGACATGGCTCTCCTATCAAACCATCATCTGTAATGTCCATGTTTTTTAAGACGGCAGTCACATTTCCTCTCTCTGAGAGCACTACAGGAGGCTTTGGGTTGTAGCTTCAGCATGCTGCATAGTGTTGTCAGGATAACCAACAATTCCACACTGTTATGATCTCAACATTTTCACCCCATTTGGTGCTGAAGCTGACGTTCCATTTCATCACCACCTCCAGAGGGCATCACTGAGCACACGGCCCACTGAGTGGATAAGGAGTGGAACCATCAGAGCTGCAGTTTGTTCCTAATGGCTGTGGTAGCAGTGCCAAGCAGCCCATCCTGTCTGGACGAGGATCCCAGACTGTCTAAACTGATGGACAAACCGGTGCCAGGAGTACAAACTCATTACCACAGCAAAGATGCCCACCTACATAAAAAAAGGTTTCTTTTTTGACAAAGTAGCCCTGATCAGTCAAGTTTTTATGTTCACTAATGGCCAAAATGATGGCATCTTGACAACACCAGAGCACAAAGTAATTAAAAAGCAATGCAGGCTCAAATGCCTCATAACCACTTGCCTGCAGGATCAGATAAGCCTGCTGTTACTTTATAGAAGGCAGACTCTTGTATATATTCCCTAACAGGGGATGATAATATGCTCCTACTCTAATATCATTATATGTTAATATACATCGTATATCTCTTTGATCATTTATAGCATAATGTGATCATTAACTTTGAAAGTGACTTAGCTGACTGCTGGACCGTGCAAACAGTAGTGAAGTACCTCCCCGTGGCACAGATGTTTAAAAATGACCCCAGAGACATCAAAGAGACTCTCCACAAAAAACCCTCTGCAGAGGACCTGATGCCTCGACAAAATCCAAAATAATATACAACTATTACATCTGAATGATACGGGCCAAATTTTCTCATCTCTTACATCATCATCATCATGTAGGGAAGTACCTGAACTGTAACACGGCTGTTCTTAACTCCAGTTTGACGTTCTAATAAACAAACTGCATAACGGCAGCAAACAATTCCACCATATCACATCTACAACAGATATATTAAATTTAATCAAAGAGAAAAATGCTACCAATGTCAGTACCATTCAAATAAAAGAAAGAACAACAGAACAATATAGAAATGTATCCGTAAATGATTCAAAATCACAGCTCTTTGTAATAAAAAATAAAACAAACCCCACCCAAAGTCATTATCCAGTGTTGATTCATAACCATAGTCGGCCAGTTAATGTGAATCACAGGACAATGTCAGAATTCGGTTCACCATAAAAACAACAGTCAAACCAACACAAATCTATATGACAAATATGTTGCAACAAATTCTTACAAGGACCTGTTAAAGAAGTTAAAAAGTGGTTCTGGGTGTGAATCAGCAGAATGAACAGAGACAAGAGAGGAGTCGAGTTTTCACCTCGACTCTCCCTGCTTCCTCACCTTGCTCTTCCTCTTCTTGTCCCCTCCAAAGAACTTTCCAATCTGATCCAGGAGGCCGGGGTTCTTCTTCCTCCGGCCCAGCCCGAAGGCGGCCTGTGCAGAGCTGCTTGCGGATGCCATTGGTGTAGTAGTGGTTGGTAGTACGTTTGTATTTGTCAAATGTCGGGTTCTTGTGTCTCTCTTAAATGAGAGAGTGTGAAAAAAAAACAGAGGAGGGAAAAAGAGAAAAGAGAGGGAGGGAGGGAAAAAAAGCTAGCCTATTCTAGGTCCTGTTCGGGGCTCTCCGACCCGCACTCTGAAGCCGCTCCGCTGTGCTCGTGAATGGTCTGCAGCTCGTCCGATTCGGAGGGTCGGTCTTTGAAGGTGTTGTCCTCTCGGCCCGGGGCATCTCGGGAGAAGAGGCGGGCCAGGTGGGGGCGTGGTGTGGCGGCGTCAGGGTCAGCTGTGCTGGCGGGGGTCCAGGGTTGGCGGGGGCCCTCAGCGCCCTTGGAGTCAGTCACCGCCGGCTTCTCCGAGACGCAGCCATTGTTCTGGTTTGCATCTGCCTCACCCAGGCCTGCGCAGAAACAACAAGGGTCATCTATGGGCTTGGGCCTGCATGGCACACAACAAACTGCAGCAGCACAATGGGCTCTTTTGACGAGACCGTGCCCTTCCTGCTGCAGCGGACACCAGCAGAGCAAAGATTTTACATTTTAAGTTGGATGAATCTTACCTGCCGTATCAGAAAAGGTGGAAGTGTTAGATTTAAGACATGAGCAACTGCAAAGTGTTAAATTTCTCAGTACTCTTTTGTCTTTAAAGTCAGTGCTATGTTTCTGAGGGCACTGAGACCACACTCTGTTTTCTTAGGTGCAGTCAAACCAATGTTGTAGCAGGTGTGCTCATGATTAACAGCTTAATTTGTCTAAAGTACAATGCATTAGAGTGTTTGCACAAAACCTTTCTTGATTTATTACAGTAAAGCAATCAATAGTGTGCTCACACAATTTTGTAATCTGCATCTGCAGCAATCTTTAAGGCTTCACCACCTGCGGTCATCCCCCTACACTATCATGGCTCATTCTTCAGTTCACTCATGTCAAAGCTATGTTGCCGCGTATTAGTTCCAGCGAGATGGATATACAGCTGCTTCTCTAACGTCCACTTTGACAGCTATCCATTAAGTTAGCCAGCTCCCACAGCGGAGGACATCCAGTGCATTCCTGCCTCGGAAACAATATCCACACTGTACTGTGCAGAAATGGTGTAGCACTACACCAGAGAATCTGCATGCAAATATTGGCTGAAACAGTGGCCCGTTGTCAGAGCTGCATAGTTATTACAGAGGAAACAATGGGCCCAGTGTCACTAAAATAACTCCTATAAGTATGGATTTTCAACCCAATGCACGGTGACACTTATCTGATTCGGGGCCGGAGAGCTGCGAGGCCGCGGTCTTTGGGTGCAGAGCAAATACAAGTTCTATGCTGTATGCCGTGTAGAAGTTCACGCTATGATTTCTAGCAATTTTAGATGGAATTACTGCTGAAAAATGCATCTGTCACAGTAGCACCAGCATAATAAGCTGTCGTTATTTGGTCCAATGAATTCTTCAGCTTGATTTATTTCTTGCAGATTTGCAACTTGTGTATCAAATGTGAACATCGATGAGGAAAAGATGCAAATACAAGTTGGTTTGAAGAGAATGCGACCAACTTTTGTAGTTTGAGGAAGCGAGCCCCGAGCAGCTGCTATTTGTCACACACACATCACTGCTTCACATAAAAGGTTCCTACGCCTTCGTCAAAAACAATGTTAATGGAAAAAGGTTTGACTTGGTTCTTCCTTCTTTATCGTAGACATTGATCCAGAAACAAAACTGAGGGTTGATGATATGTATCTGTTGCCCAACAGATGGATACTGGAGCATTTTTCATGAAGTTTTCAAAGGGGAAAAGTTTTAAATGCATTTTCAACTTTGTTATTGTGAAGAATGTCAGCGTATAGAGACAGATATACACGTTAATTGAATGTATATACACGTTAATTGAATGTCCTTGGTCTTGCCTCCAACAAAGGCCTCATAGGTAAGCACATTAAAAATCATCCTTAACAAGCACTTAAGTCCTTCTGTAAATAGACACGATGATAAAAAGGTTTAAATAAAAAAATGATCTGATGAAACCATTCATGTCAAGGTGAAAAAGCCATTTTGAGACACTCAAAGTAGCTTTGTCAACTAATAAAATTGAGCAGCTGCTTTAAAGCAGATGACACATCCCATTCAAAGACTTTCTCTAAAGACTTCTAAAAAGAATAACTGCACAATGAAGTGAAGGAATAAAGAGAACAAAAGAAGGTGTCAGGTTTTGGCCAAAGAGGAAGAAGCTAAAATTAAAGCCACTACATGTTAAAAAACGTGATCTTACAAATTCTTAAAAAACTAAAGAATCTCAACGCACTGGTATGATCTATGTGTTGCTTTGAGCCAATTTGTCTATGTGTGCTTGTGTCAGACATATGGGGGAAAGTAAAAGCATGTGGACACCCAACCTACGCGTGACGGGACCGGGCTGAGTTCAGACAAATGTTCAGGTTCAGCCCACTTGACATTTTGCTTCATGTTCTTTGTAGTGAAAATACAGTCTAAAAATTAATACAAATGGTCGACCTACTGTCTGTGGTAGGTTACTTCTTGCTCCGTGCTGGGGTTTGTTATTTATCTGACAACGCATGAACACAAAACGAAGGCTATTTCAGGCAGTAAATATTCATCTTGCATAAACTGGGTTGGGCTTGGGTTGGGTTCGGACATAAAAAACAGAACGCCTGTTGGGTTTGGCTCAGATTTTACTCTCTTGTGTCATGTTTGGACAGAAATATGCAGCCCAGGCTGCACTCTAAAAGGGAGTCAGATAGAGGGGCTTTACGTTAGGTCTTGATAATGACCCGACACTATGTATCATGTATTCAACAAACTGCATGAAGCTTCAATGAAGCACTGCATTTGGAATGTGACGGTACAATGAATTCACAGGTCGCTGCAAGTTAGGTACAGTGGAAATACATAAGGATACATTCATTTTTACTTATTTTTAACAGACTGTAGTGCAGGTGTCAAAGTCAGACACAATACTCTTGCTGGGAACTGAGGTTACATTTTGCCCACTGAAAACTTCTGTTAATTATTTTCATTATAAAGATAAGGAACACTTCAAACTAGGGATGCACCGATCTGATATCTGGATCGAATATCGGCCCCGATATCATCAAAATAGATGGATCGGGTATCGGAAAATGCAACCTATACCTGAGGTTGGTTTGAAGAGAATGCGACCAACTTTTGTACTTTGAAGAAGCGAGCCCTGAGGAGCTGCTATTTGTCACACACACATCACTGCTTCATGTAAAAGGTTCCTACGCCTTCATCAAAAACAATGTTAATGGAAAAAGGTTTAACTTGGTTCTTCCTTCTTTATCTTAGGCATTGATCCAGAAGCAGTTTAAGCTGACCGGGAACCCGCAGGAGGGTCTTCCAGCTACAGTGTTTCAATCACTCTAGCTATAGTGTGACTGACACACATGAATCCGCTTGTTGTGCTAACCTCAGTGGGCGTTGCTAACACTGAAGGCTTAAAGTCTGTGGGTGGAACTTGTGCTTGTGCAATTTGGTTCCACATTATTTGCAGCAATCTTCATAACTGTTCTGATTCGGTATGAATAGCGTTACATTCATTCATTTTCCTCAACCGCTTATCCTGTTGGGGGTTGCAGGGGTGCTGGAGCCTATCCCAGCTGATATTGGGTGAGAGGCGGGGTACACCATGGACAGGTCACCAGACTATCACAGGGCTGACATGTAGAGACAGACAACCATTCACACTCACATTCACACCTATGGCCAATTTAGAGTCACCAATTACTCGTGGGAGGAAGCTGGAGTACCTGGAGAAACCCATGCTCGAGAAACCCACCCCCAACCTGGATTCGAACCAGACACCGTCTTGCTGTGAGGCAAAAGGCACCACCGTGTCACCACATACCGTTACAGCCGTACTATATTACACATCTATGCAATCTAAGCTGATGATCCATGTGTTTATTTCTGTGGTAAATTGTCTGTATGCTCTCCCCTGAGTTTTGAAAACTCCTTAAGTTAAGGTATAATAACAGTGAGTGGCTCCATACTGCTTATCTGGATGCAGAGGTTTCTCAATAATAATAATTTCTCTTTTGCAGAGTTTTCAGGTTGCAGTTTTATTTTTCACTTCTCTGGCCTGAAAACTTTTTCCACCATGGTTAAAATAAAAGTTAAAAAAAAACAACAACTCACTGTTGTGTTTTTTGAGTTTCTCCCAGGAGTTCATTAGCACGCAGCATGACCTGCCAGTCATTTGACAAAAAGCTGGCTCGTGATCTCGGCAGCCAACAGTGAGGCTCATTAGAGAGACACTGTACATGTTCAATGTGTTTTTATGGATCTGTGACTGTGATAGAATTGCTGCAGAATAAGCAAAACAATCCAGCTCATTTTAGCTATACCCTCACCAGCAGCAGCAAAGCCTCATAAAATCATCTTCCAACATTAAATATGTTATATTAGCCTGTTGTTCCCTCTCAGGAGAGCCTCTGTGGCTGCTATTTTACTGAGAGGAACAAAGAAAGGAGCCTGCCTATGAGTCCTCATTTCATTATCCATCACCTGTGCCTCCTTTTTTAAAGCCCATGCCATGCTGCCATCTGCCACTAGAATTACAATAAAATAGGAATCACAGTGTGAGAAAAATTGTAACACGGCTACACTTTAACAGCCCTCCTAGGTCCAAAATACTGCAGCATAACACTGACTTCATGTCCACCATGTTTGGCCACAAAAAAGGGTATGTGCTGATGATTAACTTATAAATCAACTGACTTTCTTTGTCCTCTTATCAAAAGATGCACTGACTCACGATTTTAGCATCCCAATACACAAACGGACCATAACATGCCTGTGGGTGACTGATAGGATTATTGATCAATGCTGATGACTCAGTGATCACTGAGCCAGGTGCTTACATTTCTGGCTAATCCAAACTCACTCCCCAACTGGTACTCTGTTGTGGAAAAACAAAATCCTCCCATGCTTAACTGCCTGATAATGACGAATGGTGGATGACCAACTGAATCAAACTTGAGTTGTTGTCAAGCTCAGTGGTATTACTGTTCTGGGATTTATCATTGTGTTATTTACTTTTTAGTGATTTTATTGGATCTCTGTTTAGATTAGATTACCTCCTCATCTGTATAGAGATGATAACACTGACTTATTCGTATTCCTTATCACCCGCCGCACACTGGATCAGACAGCGATCGGTGTTGTTGATATTCTCTGGCTGCCAATAAAAGTCCATTAAATAGAAATGGACTAGGTAATGCTTCTTTATTTGCTGCTTGTCATTGTGATCGGCTGTTGGCAGTGTCTGCAAACCAAACCTCCATTATGAAAATATATGGATATTAAATTGAACAAAACAGCACGGCGCAGCCAACTGCATCTTAGTGGCTTTAGATAAGAGTTTTAGCTGTGTGAGCAAGATATGATAGAAACCAATTCTGAGTGAGTAAGTTTCCAGTTAACACCCACCGGCTGCATTTGCTGTGCGGAGCGGTGTAGTAGGAAGACATCTCGGTGCACCTCCATAATTAACATCTCCTCGTCCATGGTATCAACAGGGTGAAATGACGTCTGAAAACCTCTGACCTGTTGACTTCAGGCCTGCCCCCGCCCATTACGACGTTTTCAAGGTGTAGTGCAGGGAAATATGATCCGCCGTGAACAATTTGTATTTTATTTTGAAAATTAACCGGATGTTTTATTTTGTTTCTGTGCACGACTTCCTGCCCTGTACAATCTGCTCCGTGCTGAATTGCTGCGTTGTGCTCCGGCGTCCGGCAAAAATAGAAGTCCTGCGTATATGTTGCAGAGGGCTCCGGAGAGCCGCAGCTGTGACGGAGCTGGAAGGCAGCACAGCCGCAGCCGGTGGAAGCACACACATTGACTAGAATTGAAACGTACTGGCTCCGCTGCCGTTCCGGAGCGCAGACGCAACCCACACGCATCTGGTGGAATTTGGGGGTAAGCGTAAACCTCTGGGGCTGAACAATGAAGACAACATCGTAGTGCCAAAAACTGCAGTTCCTCTACTGACCACTTGAGGCTGGCTTTCCAGCAGAAATTAACATGTTTGCAGCCTAGTACAAAATCAGTGTTCATCTCTACAGCTACGTCTCAACATTCATGACAATTGTATGGGGGGTGAATTATTTTATAACTGACCTGTTTACATTTTATTAAGGCCCAAAGTTACGCATATTTTAGGGCGGGACTGCTTGAGTGACAAGAGTGTCTGCAAGGTGTCACCACAGTCTCTGGGTGTTTCTCAAAGTCGGAAGGATCCTTAAATGGCTGAATTTCAAGGATGTTAGGGTCATCAAATAAGGACATGTTCTAATGTCCTTCAAATTCGACCAAGGACAGAGTCCTTCTATCAGAGAATTTTCAAGGATGCATGTATGTATCCTCAGCGGGTATAAAGTACCCACAATTCTTTGCCCACTATTTGCTGGAAGTGAAGGCAGGGCCTCTTCAATGAAATCTACGTGGCGGTGCTTGGCAGGATTTTCATAAACATGTCATTCCTTTGGATTAACATGAAAGCAAAACTGAAAGAAACCTCATAATATACACTTTCCGATGTGTCCGCTGCCAAATAATGAACTATTTCAAATAACCTGATTTAGATGAGGGCGGCTTGGTGGTGTAGTGGTTAGCACTACCACTGATCACTGATTGAACCAGGGTTCCTGGTTCGATCCCGGGTACGGGAGCCCCTCTGTGTGGAGTTTGCATGTTCTCCCCGTGTCAGCGTGGGTTTTCTCTGGGTACTCCAGCTTCCTCCCACAGTCCAAAGGCATGCAGGTTGGGGACAGGTTAACTGGTGACTCTAAATTGGCCGTAGGTGTGAATGTGAGTGTGAATAGTTGTCTGTTTCTACTGTACATGTCAGCCCTGGCGACCTGTCTAATGTCAGCTGGGATAGGCTCCAGCCCCCCCGCGACCCTCAAGAGGATAAGCGGTTAGAAAATGGATGGATGGTTGATTTAGATGAAACATGAAAGTTTTTTAATAAATCATTTACAACATTGATGGAGTGCTATGGTGATGGCAACAGCCGAAAAGCTGAACTTGAAGCTAAAATCATCATCACAGTAGCTATGTCCATTATTTATACAGTCTACAGTAAGCAGGAAGAAAGCATGATCGGATTTTGACTTAAAGGGATAATGCACCAAAAATGAAAATTCAGCCATTATCTACTCATCCTCATGCTGAGGAACGCTCTGGTGAAGTTTTAGAGTCCTCACATCCCTTGCGGAGATCGGCGGGGGGAGCGGCTAGCACACCTAATGGCTGACGGCACCCCAGACTAACGTCCAAGAACACAAAATTGAAACCACAAAATATCTCCAACATGCTCATCCGTGTGTGCGCTCAGGGTGATCGGTGATGCACGTTCTCTGAAGAGCAGCAGTCTCGTCAGTACTGATGTCCAGATTCTCAAGTGCAGGCATCGCCAATTCCCAGTCTGAGCAGCAAAGACTTTCCTCACCCGTTGGCATTGCTTTGCATTTGAAACAACTACACCACCAGGTTTCCAGTGCTCGACTCCGGTATTCTGCGGCTGGCTGAGGGTTAGGCTCATGAGCTGCGGCGGTTGCTTTTAGCTACTGTGGTTACCGTTGTCTCTCCCTGCGGTGCACGTGTCACGTGATGTAAACACGGGTGCACGTGTCACGTGATGTAAACACGGGTGAGCAAAGCTCATGCTTTCGCTGGTCTCACGCAAGCATGCACACGTGAGCACGGAGCACAGAGAAGCAGTCAGAGCTACAGGCTACAGTGAGGCTAAAAACAGAGTTCATATGACGTTTTTCGAAACAACTTTTTATGTCGGGGCTGCAGCACACTTGGATCACTACGGATGAGCAGTATGGAGATATTTTGTGGTTTCAATTTTGTGTTCTTGGACGTTAGTCTGGGGCGCCGTCAGCCATTAGGTGTGCTAGCCGCTAGGCATCCCCGCAAGGGATGTGAGGACTCTAAAACTTCACCAGAGCCTTCCTCAGCATGAGGGTGAGTAGATAATGGCTGAATTTTCATTTTTGGGTGCATTCTAACAGTATCTTGGTGTGCGACGACTTGCAAGACAGTAGTCAATGGGACTGCTATCGATGTAATATGACAAGCCCAGCATGCTAGATAATGGAGTGGAGAGAACAAGATGATCTTGTTTATTTGTTGTATAGAGTTTTCTTTGCCCTGTGGATATATACCTGCCCTTTTCTCTATGATACATTCACTGAGGATACCTTCTCCTGTTATATTAACTTCACAACTGATGAACCTGATAAAATTAAGACTCAGTTGGATCCTGTAAAGCCACCTGGTTTCAGTGGCTGGGTCACTTACAGCCTGGCTCCTCGGCATGCTGGCTTTTTAATTGGGTCGAGGCTCAATGTCTAATGCGGCATGTCAGTCAGTAGCACGCTGAACCGTTTTCTCCATGACTCAATCTTCCCTTCAGTCTAATTACAACTGCAAAGAGTCAGGCAATCAATCAGCACCCAGCAGAGCTTAATAACACCCTCAGTACACTTAACTACTTCTTCAATAATTGCAACTGTCTGTGCTGCGGTGACTTGTGGTAAATGTTTTCATTGGGATATAAAGTTTTTGGACGGCTGTAAACTCTGTGTCTTACACTGAAGATTATTTAAAAGAGAAGGAATAAAGCTCTTCATATCATACTTTATTGTATTTTCCCTGTTTGCTAAGATGCTGCTAAACTGAAGTAAAGGAGACAAGGATGGATAACAGGCCAACTATGATGCTGCACTTGTTTTAAACAACACTGGAGGCCAATTATCCAGTAGCCTGACTCATAACGCTGCAGAGAGAAGCAGGGGTTCTGCTGAGAGCGTGTTGCCTTCTCTTTGTTGGCTTCCTTTCATAAATACTGGATTTATTCCTATGTTGAAGTCCCAAGACAAAACATCAGTGCTGGTTTATCACAGGAGCCTTCAGATGAGGAGACAGTAAGGTCAGAATGTGCTGCACACGCTCTGTCGAACACGTCGCCTGACAAGAGATACTGGTCTCATTCAAAATATGTTTACAGCGCTTCTCATAATGTAGCCAAGATAATATCGCAGTCTGAGGGTGACCAGATAATAGCCTGTTACCTCGTCTTGATTAATTCAAAATGACAGCTCCAAGATGTTCCTATGACGACTAAAGCGTTAAGTCAGCCTGACAATTTTGATGAAATTACAGGAGACAAATGAGGTGACAATGGAGTTTTAGATTACTGTGCCCAGAACAATTACCATCACCATCTCTGTCTCCTGCACGGTATAGATTAAATAGTTTAGTGAAGACACCAAAAACTGATCTGACCAGCGGAGAAATTCAGCACCCTTCAAGAGGGGAAAGATCAGCATCCAGAAGGGAAGAGGTATGCAGGGAGTGGGCCTCAATCTCCTCATTTTTCCTCCTCTTCCTTGGTGTGAAGAGGATGTGTAACCCAGCCGCTGGGACAACAACAAGGACTGTAGTGGGACCGAGGCACGGGAAGCATTCCTCTGAAAAAACATCCATCGCTATGTGGCCGCGGACCAATACTCCTACCCAGGGCCGAGAATCCTTCTGCCGCTGCATTCATGGTGGATCTGAAGCACCCACAAGCCTTGAGAAAAAAGCCTCTCTCTGTCTTTGAAACCCCATCTGGCATTCAGGACGTTAGTCCTTCGGAGATTTTTCTGGACGAGATAAGACAGCAGAACCACTCCCTCCATATGACCCCGGCCATGTTCATGACCTTTGACCTTCACTTTGCGCCGTGATTTTAAATGAAAAAGGATGGGATTCAACGGAAAGATATGCACAGCACAGTACCACTGTTATGCTGAGATGATGAAGTCACGATTTTTTATTTTTTTTTTATGTCACATCACATGAAAACCAAAAAACACTTTGCATTTCCCAAACGGCATACTGAGGCATTAGCCACATTTGGCTTGGTTTGTGTGCAAGCTCCATCATATACACAGCAGTGCCAGAGCGTGTATTTATCCAAGCAGCTGTGAAAAATTCACCTCACAGTGCTACAAAGCACAATGAAAGTCCTGGCGTGTCATCAACAGCAGCTCCTTGCATTGATTTGTTTACCGACAAACAGCTATTTTCGCTCTATTTTTTACACCTCCGTCTGTATTACTTTGGTTTTCTTGACAAGAGTTGATTAAACATTTACAAGTTTTCCCTCACATCAATAGAGGTGTGTTTGCACCATGTGATGTGCCATATTGGCTTGTTGTAAAGTCTCTACAATATTAAGAAAATACTGTGACTGTATGCCTCTCTGCCACTGTTCTTACAGGTAACATGAGTTAGTCCAACTAGTTGCTATGGTTTTATATCAAATGAAAGTATTGCTTTATTCTGTTCTGTTTAAAGGGATAGACACCGTCAGCAACAATACTCAGGTAGGCTGTGGCTTTTAAACAATGCTCAGTTGATACTAAGGGGCCCAAAGTGTGCCAAGAAAATATCCCCCACACCATTACACCACCAGCAGCCTCAACGGTTATTAATACAAGGCAGGATGGATCCATGCTTTATGTTGTTTACGTCAGTTCTGACCCTACCATCTGAATGTCGCAGCAGAAATCAAGACTCATCAGACCAGGCAGCATTTTTCCAATGTTCTATTGTCCAATTTGGTGAGCCCATGTGAATTGTAGCCTAGAGATGGTCTTCTGCATACCTTGGTTGTAACGAGTGGTTATTTGAGTTACTGTTGCCTTTCTATCACCTTGAACCAGTCTGGCCATCCTCCTCTGACCTCTGGCATCAACAAGGCATTTTTGCCCAGGGAAGTGTGGCTTACTGGATAATTGCACTTCTGTAGACCATCCTCTGTAAACCCTAGAGATGGTTGTGCATGAAAATCCCAGTAGATCAGCAGTTTCTGAAACACTCAGATCAGATCTGCCCTTGTACAGTATAGCACCATTCTAGTCTTCCAACCACTCAAATCACTTTAACACTACATGTCACATTCACCCACACTGGTGGCTGAGGCTACCATACAAAGTGCCACCTGCTACTCAGCTGAAACATTCACATGTAATCACACACCGATGGCAGCCGTAAGGTGTAATTTGGGGTTTAGTATCTTGTCACAGACATTCGGACAGGAGGATCTGGGGATTAAGCCACTGATCCTCCAATTAGTAGACCACCCGCTCTCCCTCCTGAGCCACAGCTGCCCAATTTACTTGCTACGTCCAACCAACAGTCCAAAAGGTAAAAAAATATATATAAAATTTCAAATTATATAAAAGCAAAGACAGACAAATTTCACATTTGAGAAGTAGGGACCATTAAATGTTTAATATATTTGCTTTAAAACGTACTGAAATAAAGTGTCTTTGCCTGTCTAATCAATACCTTGACATAAGCACTATTCTTGCTGGGACTTCACTGTGACTTCTAGATCAAATAAAGTAAGGCATACTGGGATTTGAGGTTAATTATATTTTTTCCAGAAGCTCACTTATGAATCTTAATTCCAATGTGTTCAGTTCAGCCTGGTGTATTAACACAGCAGTATATCTCTGTCATGACAGACGTGTTTGTGGAGGATGAGGTTTTCATTGGCAGCCGGTATGAATGGGTGTCTCTAGTAGGACAGTGGGACAGCACAGACGAAGAATAGAGCTCAACATGGGTTGATGCCATCAGCGTAGTGCTCAGGGACGTTTCCTCACCCATGGAGACATGAGAGACCAAAACAAATTTATACATGCACACACTTCGACGGGGCAGTGGACATGACGTAAGCCGGCTGGATGCTTGTGTCAAAGGCTTCAACTGAGACATTACACTTTGATTTCTTCTGCGTGATCACTGGCACAAGAACCGTATCATCCTGAGAACTTTAGGTCCAAACACAATCTGAAACATTCTGCTCTGTCAGGCACAACAAGACTGAAAAACCTAACAATCCTTCATCGAGTAAGATTTTTGAAGATTAAAATCTGAAGATGTAGCAGCTATTCAGTATTTTCATCCGCTAGGAGACACGCAAGGTTTCTGCTGCACCAAAGCACATGTCAATAAAGGCCTGCGGTGGGACAGCTTCATTTGATGGTGGAGGATGGATTGAGGTGGATTCTGATACTGTAGGGCTGTTCACATTTTGGCACTGAACTTAATCTCAGATAATCTGATGTTAAGCAGACAGCTTTGTGACAGGAGCACCGAAAAAGCCCTGAGGAAACAATGATCCCATTAACATCTGCCATTTCAAGTGTCACATATCTGGATAAAATCCAGATGGGATTTAAGATATTACTGTTTTCACCAACATGAATACGTCTCTGTTGGCCAGATCATACATTTGATTGCATTGGTCTTCCTTTTCTCATGCTAGGGCTGGGCAATGTATCCATATTATATCGCTACCCTGATATGAGACTAGATGTAATCTTGTTAGTGGTGTCTTTTCCTGGTTTTAAAGGCTACACTACAGTAAAGTGATGTAATGTTCTGAACTTACCAGACTTCTGATTACTGATGATTGCATATGAAAAAGTTCATTTTGTAAATAGTTTGTGAAAGCACCAAGAGTCTACCCAACTATATTGTTGCAATATCAGTATGTAGGTATTTAGTCAAACATATTGTGATATTTGAATCTCTTCATTTTTGCTCAATCCTATCTCACACTAAATAAAAATCTTGATATTCTATTAATAGGGCTGGGCAATATATCGACATTATGATATTAGACTAGATATCCTCTTAGATTTTAGATATCATAATATCATAACTGTTGTCTTTTCCTGGTTTTAAAGGCTGCATTACAGTAAAGTGCTGTAATCTTCTGAACTTACCAGGCTGTTTTAGCTGTTCTGTTATTTGCCTTCACTCACGTAGTCTCTCTATCCACATTACTTATGATTAATTATCAAAATTCTCATTGTGTAAGGGTGCTTTCAGACCTATAGTTCGCTTGCTTTGGTCCGAATCAGGGACTAATTTTGTTGCAAAGTTGCATAATTGCCTAGAGTTGGTTCGTGTTCTCACGGCAGCATTTACAAGCGGACCAGATAAGATGCCTGCGTGAGAAAGCTGCTCTCGATTGGTCAGAATTTCCATGTGGGAAAATCCCACAAAGTAAAAAAAATGTTGAAGAAGAGTTCATTTGCAAGATAAATGCTACACTTTCTAATGTCACAATGAAGGGACATCTATGCGGGTAGATTTTACACCGGTCATCTAGTGCTATATTGCTTGCATTGTTCAATTTAGACTGAATGCGCATATTAAGGCAATAAAGGGGGAGACGCACATTAATAATCCTCTGGGACTGTGACATGCTCATGCTTGTTTAACCCAAACAATGAGTAATGTAACTACAGTTGGTTCGGATTGAGGTCAGAACACGTTCTCACCACAAACGAACCGCACCAGAGTTCGTTTGTAACCGTAGACCACCTCTTCAAGAAGGTCCAGTTATTTTGGTGCGCACCTCAGTGCTGTGTTCACACCTGCCCAAATGAACCGCACTGAGGGGGCAAACTAACTTGAGTTCAATTGAACTGAACTAAACAGGGCAGGTGTGAAAGCACCTTACGAGTCACCTTCACCCATTCACACACACATTCATACACTGGTGGCCGAGGCTACCATACAAGATGCCACCTGCTACTCAGTTTTTAACACACTCACCACCGATCATGATATGATATCTATTTTCACTGCAACCATTCAATATTTACTGATATCACAGAGTCTGCCACGACACGATTTTGATTGGACTCAATTAAGAGGTCTGGGATCAATATGAGACGATATCAGTGAGTATCCTCATTGTCTTTTTCTGCCTAGCACTAGACTGTTAGCACTGTTTAGAAGTTTAGGAAGGAAGTGTGCTTGGATGGAACTGGTGACACAGACTTACCCTTGGAATTTCAACATTAAGGCGCATCTTAAAGATAATGATACCACTCAATTATCCCAATATCTTGGTATTTGTAGGGATTTATTGAGGTATTTGTTAAAAAAAATGCAGTGTTATTTAATTGTCTCCATATCACCCCGCCCTACTTCAGTATCTATCTTATCTGCCTCAAACACATGGAAAAGCTAATTCAAAATGTGGTAATCAAGATGCAATTGCTCAAGTAACATTTGGCCGGGGTCAAGACCAAGGTCATTTGAGCACATATGTGAGCGCATGGAAATATGAATCAAAATGCATCCCTAATTGCACTTAAGGACCACTTGGTCAACTGTGCATGTAATGTGACAAATCTCTCCCTCACAGTTGAAAATTCTGTTGATTTTTCCATGCCAAACAGCTCTGACTGGGTGTTTTAATTTGGACCCAAGGCAAGCTACCAAATAGACACAGTGGTGTCTGCCAGCTATGTTAGATGAGCATGAATGTGGATCTTTCTCTATTTGGCATCTGTCAGAAGGGCCCCACAGATAAAATCAAATGTGAGCAGTGAAGCAAAACCCCATTAAAAGCAGTCAGTTAAGCCACACTAGAGACAAAATTTATCCTTTCACCAGGTGTGAAATGCAATCCCTCTCAACCGGAACTAGACACAATCTGTATCTTTCTGGATAAAACATAAGATGTCTAAATCAGCCACAGATAAGTAGAGTTTGTTGTGTTCTTCCGAGGGGAAAGGACTCCAGTTCATCTTGTCTGACATACGGGATGCAGTAGCCAGTGTAATACTTTTGTGCTCTCTTGGTTACCCATCATTCCCTCCCCCTGGACTCGTATAGCCACAGACCCAGCTGCTAACACACATACACACTCAGTGATTGTCCTGCCAGATGGTCGAGGCCAGATGACGTGGCCTCCTGAACTCATGGCAACATCGAGGCACAATCTCTTACAACATGGCACACAAACACACAGATGCAGAGTACCCAAATATGTGGTGTGTATTTTCATGAAATCAATTATGAAAAGCTGCAGAGGACACGATTAATAACAGGCTCGCACTTGGCAGATCATAAGAGAAAAATTTGCATGGAATACATGCTGTAGCTTATTTTGAGTGATCTTGAGATTGATTCATCCATCTGTGAGAGACAGGAGGAAAAAAATCTGAAAGACAGGGAAAGAGATCAGAGGCGAGAAAGCGAGGTGAGAGGGGACAGAAAGGGAGAATCTGAACAATGGTGTCAAACCCAAGAACACTGGTCCAGTGATGGATGCTGCCCTTTAACAATCAGAGCTTTTGAGGGGGGAGGAGAGGAGGTGCTTCGTGTTGGCAGTGCCAGGGCCCGTACCAGCTAGTGTCAGCCTCGGCCACAGAGACAAATGACTGAGCCACTGCACTTATATATGTGTACAGCTGACAAATGCACAGCAGAGGAACACACTCATACATATTCTCAATACTGTGTTGTATGCGCAGTCAGCAGTGCTTAGACACTTTCAGTGAGAATATACTGCACATACCCATTGATGGGAATCAGCGGAACCTAACTGTTGCATTTCAGTGTAGATGCTAAAATGACCAATGAATTTTGAGGGTGTAGAAGTCAAACAAAGGGAGGCAGGAGGGAGAGGAGAGAGGACAGAAGTGAGTAATATTTTCCTGCATGTTTTTGACAGTCTAAACCATGACTTGCTGTCTGAAAGCATCTGTATTTTTATGACATATTTCATTTTCTACAACTAATACCAGTCAATTTAAATTATAATAATCAGCATTAAAGTCTAACTCATTTCTGTCCATGATGTGCCCAGCACCAGACACCAGACTATGAAAGTCAGAGACTAGCTGGTGAATATTTAGCTGCTAAAGAGCTACCAAGAGCTGCCATATTTCCCTCACAAGTTGGTGGAGACCAAAACAGAGCTAAAAGGGGCGTGGGTATTGGACTTACATTCAACTGGTGCATGTAAGCATGACTGCAAGTGAGTGCTATGTATGAATGCTGCTCTGTATCTTGATGTGTAAATACACAAATAAATGTTAGCCCACAAGTTCACTACATCAAGTTTTAAAAGGTTACATGTCAAAGTTCTGCCAACAGTTTATTTCCACTGACTTGCATTTCTGTTGGAGCATTTAATATCAAGTTGAGGTTTGAGTGACACAATGTGCTTGATGTAAAAGACGCAAGAAAATAGCAGGTATGAGAAGAGCCCAACAGCATGGCTGCAGGTGGCACAGTTGTTAAGACTGCAGTATTTTTTGTGTTAGCAACATATATGTCTACAAGTCTACTCTGCTGCCATATTGACTTTCCTTTTCTTTGCCTGGTTCAGATGGGTATGGGTAGAACTGGTATTACATGGAAAAATACCAGTTTGTTAACAAGGACCACACAACACACTTCCAGATGATAGAAAACTTCACCTGACTTTGAGCATGTTTACCCCTGGTATTAACATGCATCCTGGGTGAACAGCTCTAAAGGCCTTTGCACACTGAGTCTGCTTTTTTCATCCGAAACTGTTGTATGTATAAAAATAAATACAACTTCACGTTGTGTCAATCAAATTTGCACACTGAGTCCTAAACTTTCATCTGTCATTATAATTGTCAGAACAGGTTCTATTTTCTGTGTTTTTTGCATCCGTCAGGAGCCTTTACAGAGCTGCCTGACCAAGAATCAGTGGAGAAAATGTGACGGTGGGACACAGCCATGACAAGACAGAGGAACAGGGCACACAGAATGATTTCATGACTCAGACAGCTCAATTTCAACAGGTCAGATAGTGAAATACGGGTGGATAATGATGAAGAGGAGGAGGATGTGGACTGCACAGAGAATGTGGAGGACAGAGAGGGAGGACAGCTCCGCCGCTTCATGCAGCTGTGGTGCCAAATGAAAGACAAGGAGGGAGTGGTGATAGCCAGATAGGTAACTCTGGTGGAGACAGGCAAAGGAGGAAATGTGTCTTTTCATTTTGTCATGTATTGCAATTACATTTTCACAATGAATAGAAGAAGGAAACACATTGGAATCAGTGTGCACGATTTTTGTGCATAACAAGATTTTTCAGATGACAGATTAAAAAAATGCATCTGAAGAAAATGGACTCAATGTGGAAAGGCCTTAAGTCTGTCTGTTCACACCTTGCATTAGAAAGCGTCTCCACATGTGTCTCGAGTGACTACGTGAGATCAGATCTCACTTCCCTGCTCTATATGCAACGGGTTTACTGACAGAGTCAAGCTGTTATGGTGTTGGTGGGATTTTGTTGGGGCCGTCTGACAGCTGCTGCAGTTGTGTTAGCTCATGTTAACTGGGCAGACGTTGAACTGACTGTTCACTGGGAGGCCAGTGGCTCCAGGAATGGTCCCTCTGTACCGCCAGCTCTAGAGGCTGTCCTTGTGGCCAAGGACTCATTAGTGTACATACTGCAGACAGAATATGCAGAATGCAGAATGCAGCCATATGCAGCCAAGACCACCTCCGAATGTGGTCTGAGCAGGTCAGGGTTATTGTACACCTGTACAATAGAACAGTCCACGTTTGATCTGATCACCCATAATGCATGTTAAAACCAGGTGTAAACTGGGCTTTTAACGACCTTCAAATCCAGCTTAAATGCTTTTACGTTCTCGACCACCTTTTGACCGAATGTTTTCATTTTAATCTAAATGTTTTATGCTGTATTTCCTTTTTAACATTGGTAAAGTAGTATGTAAAGCACTTTGAATTGCCTTGTGTGTTACAATTAAATCCGCCTTGCCTGAAAGGATCCCTCTTGTGGAGAATCTGCAGCCTTCTAAACATTAACAAGGGTGTGTCTGAATGAGCTAACAGCCAGTTCCATAAGATCCATCCCAGGACCAGGTCACTGGGGCAGCAGGCCAAGCAAAGCACCCAGCAATGCTTTCCAGCTCCTCCTGGGGTACCCCAAGGTGTTCCAAGGCCAGATGAGATCCCTTCAGCGTGTTCTAGGTCTGCCCCAGGGCCTTCTACTAGTGGGACATGCCCGTAATGCCTCCAACGGGAGGTGCCCAGGAAGCATCCTGATCAGATGCCCGATGCACCTCAACGGACCCCTTTCAACGGGAAGGAGCAGCGGCTCTACTCCGAGCTCTCTTTGAATGTACGAGCTTCTTACCCTATCTCTAAAGCTGAGCCCAGCCACCTCATGGAGGAAACTCCTTTCGGCCACTTGTATCCATGATCTCATTCTTTCAAAGTGAGATCACTTTCAAAGATTACTACCCAGAGCTCATGACCATAGGTGAGGGTTGGGAGGTAGATGGACCAGTAAATCAAAAGCTTCGCCTTCCGGCTCAGCTCCCTCTTCGCCATGATGTTCTGGCGTAGCGCCGGCATCACCACAGACGCTGCCCCAGGCCACTTCTCACTCGCCTGCAAACCATCCCAGTGCATGCTGGGGTTCCATAAGATTATTTCCCAAAATTTTGTTTGTTTATGTGAGTGTTTCTGAAGGTTAAACAGACCTGTTAAAAAATATAGCTGTACAATTTTAAAGACAACTAGTTTGTCTCTAGGGCTTTTCGTCTGTAGCCGTAGGATATGTGTGTCCGACAAAGCCAAAATCCATTAAACTAAAATTCTTCACTCCCTGTACTTAAGAAAATATATTGTTCAGCGTAAACAGTGAAGCAAGCAGAAGAAGGAAGAGAATACAATCATTAATGCAGAAAGCAGAGGGAGCTGTGCAGCTTGGATGAAGGGCATGTCAGTAAATGCAAACCCAACTGGATACATCACACATGATGCAGCAATAACTTCATCATCCAGCTCTTCATCCGTAGAAATTAAACCAGATATTAAGTATTCACAAGACTTCATAAGGAAAAATCTAATTTCTAAAGAGTATGTCCTGATTTTGTTTTCATTATGGGTTGATGTGTGTTTTCAGGGGGTTCTCTACAGAGTTAGTAACGAGCGAATGGCGAGTCGGGGAGTCTTGGATCCTCTCGCTGCTCACTCTTAGCCAGTGGTCAAGGAGAGCACTCTGAATAACCCCACCAGGCTCGGTTGAAATCAATGCAACCTGAAGCAACCTGTTCTGCCCTTAAGATTTCAGGCATAGCCAGTAGGTCCCTAAAGCAATTACAGGGGAAGCACATAGTGTATGGAAGAAGTGATAACTGGCTCACACCAATATCATCCAGTTTCCTTGATGGAAGCTCAAGTGTGACCTGCAGAGAGGATAAAATCCGAAATGAAAATTGATCTTCAGGGTACAGTCTCTTATCATGTTATGTCCACAGCTCTGTCAGCTGCTTGGTTTCTCATTCTTCCATCAAACGTTCTTATGTTTTGAAATGCTGAGCCTCTTTTGATTTAGTGAGATTAGGATAACAATCCAGTTATCCTTGTTGTTTGAGCTTTCATAGGGTTGTGGAGTGCATCTACATGTGCTGAACCTTCTCAGAAATCTGATAAAACACAAGAACTGGTAAAGCTGTTTGGTACTGTAGCTGTATATCAAAGGCTCCCAAACAATTTCCATTTTTTTGTAATGCAAATGATGTTTTGTTGTATCAGTCTCAGATATTACCAACCCATAGAAGGTAGTACAATCTGATTTGGTATTAGAATTACAATTTGTAATGTTCTTATTCCAGTCCGTTTTTTGATACTATCTATGAAGGCATTTTCAGCAATAGCCATTCAATGATTGTGTATTCTGTAACTGTCTCTCTATATGATATTTTTCATTGTTGAATCCATTGTCATTGAATCCGTCTATCCAGGGCAGGATTTAAATTAGGTTTCACTGGAAACAATACATGCATGAAGTGTACTGGATGTGATGTGGAGGTGAAAGGCTGATGCATGTGTGCACGTACTGCAGAGCATAAAGACCTGTCTTCATTAAAACAACGTTTTGGGGAGGTGAGCTATAGATGGATACGTGAGTTGCTTGTTCTCTGTTGCATTATTTGCTAAAGACAAGTTTTCTGACTCCAGTAGTTGATGTGTCCTTTTAAACAGACCTATTATTGGTATTAACAAAAAGGCCTTATCATTAGCCTAGGCCCAGTTAAACGCCCAGTCCCTTTTACTAGCTCGGTGTGGCTACACATTTTGACAAATGAAGGCCTGTCTTAATTAGACGCCTGGTCTGGTTGCCAAGCAGATAATTTTTTCAATAGGAGATCTTCGGATGTATACACCAGAGTAGTTGGCTACCTTTTTTTCAATAGGAGATCTTCGGATGTATACACCAGAGTAGTTGGCTACCTCAAATTATGTGTCCATTCCTCAATTACCCTGTAAGTTATTCATATTCCTTTAGTCCGTAAGGGTCTTCAGGTCAAAAGGATCAAAAGGGTTTTCATGAAAATGAATCCAAGTTGTGAGTATGGTTTTAACAGGATGAAGTGATGATGTGTCTGTATCCCGGGTGCCTTAATTCTTGAGTGCTGTAACTCCCTCTCTGTCTGATGTGTTGTCTGTCAGAGCTAGATTATATGAATGATTCATAATTCACATATTATCTGAAGCCTAATTTTTAAACAAGTAATATTCATACTGGTTTATATAAACCCCATGTTTACTGAGCAACAGTGTGAAAGGAATTAAGGCCTGTTCCATATAGACGCCTGTCCCAAATATAGGCCTGTTGATTTCAGTGATTTAAGCAAATAATATCCCGGGCTACTATTGAAGTTTTACGTTAGTCAAGGAATTTATAGATTTGTGTGTTATTTTATTTATTTCGCTACAGATTATGTTTTTTATTTGTGTGTGTGTGTGTGTGTGTGTGTTCATCTTCAGGTTTTTAGCTGTAAACTGAAGGTTCTCATTGTTGCAACAATGACCCCATATGTACCTTCATCCTTTGACACTATCAAACGGAGACTGGGTTTACATGGGGTTTGTAGTTGAGTTATATCCTATTAACTTATAATGGTTTGAAAAACTTATACTTGCATTAACTCATACAGGGTTTAATAACAATAACATAGTACACAGCAGGCCTATTCAATTGGCAGCCCATGGCCCATATCTAGCCCATAACCGACCTCCGAATGCCCCGGCATACATAAATCTGATTTACCAGTATAAAAAAAAATGTGAACTGCATATGGTGTCCTGAAGCAGCTAATGAGTTTCTCAAGTGAAGTTGTTCTGACCATGCTCAGTAGTGGTTCAAAACATCCAGGCTGCGGTCAAAAGTCAAAAAATACATTACATGTCTTTTCCTAAACTTTTTTCCTTGACCTTGATGGAAAATGTCAAAAGATGAGGTGTGTGTGTGTTTGTGTAAAGGAATAAAGGAGAAAGAGCGCAGAGGGATGGAGAGAGGGAGATACTGCTAGAGAGAGATAGTGTGTGTTATTGGTTACTATTATTGCCACTTTGTATGGCTCTGTGGATGGATAGCATTAATAGCTCTTTTTAATTCTGTCTCTGCACTTTGTGACGTGCCTGGCTCAGTTCTGTGACCAAAAGTTTTTTATTAATTTCAAAAGTGAAACAATGACAGTTGCTATTTTTTTTTACTACATTCATTTGCATTTGTTAAAATGTACAAATACCGAAAGCTAAAAAAGGTTTTGAATGGGCTGCTGTAAATGTCTGGCCCATCTACATTTCCTGGTATTAAAATCCAGCCTGATTGAATTTGTAACTGAATAGCCCCGGTATACAGTGTATAACAATATTGGCTTTTCTGAAGTATTGCTTTATGACTGTGCTTTTTTTCCAGATATAAATGTTTGAAGTATGAATCCAGTCAGAGAACAAAGGTAATTCTATCTATTCTGGTAATGATTTTTTTTTTTTTCAATTGAGACTTGAGTAGAAGAGAAACTCAAAAGAAACTGACACAGTAAGCGCGAGAGAAGCTTCTGGTATTGATGAGCAGCATAATGAAGTGTTAAAATGTTATCTTATGAAAGTGTATTGTGCCTTTCATCCGGTGTAGATCAGTTATTACCCTTATTTCTAAATCTTTGCAAAATGACAGAAATATTCAGGCATTAACCTGTATGAATAACCCCATCCAATATGCACTCCTTCCTTCATTAATCCCGCTGTCAAAGCCACAGTGTTACTGAATCAACTTTCCCAGCAGCCTCATCACACAGACCTTTCCAAACAAAGTCTTCAGCAGAGGGCGGAATTATTGCTTCACAGACAGTGTGCAGTTTCTTTGCACAGACAATGTGATATGAGAGGAGAAGAGATGCCCTCTGGGCTCCCTCAGGAGTGGTCACTTGCCGACTGAATGCAGTCGAGTGTTTACCTGGTCTCTGGCTCTTTCCTCTCTGCCTTGTGGTGAGGCCATACTTGATACTGGGAAGAAACTTGCAAAGCTTAACAACAGAAAAAAAGGCAATAGCCCTTGTGTGCTGGGATTTATTCTTAAATTTAATAACGGAATATTAAGAAATCCTTCTTTACTTTACTTTACTCTCTGTTCTCAGTTGAAAAACACTTTTTTGTTCGTGATACATCCAACTCTGTTGCATGAGAATTGACTGACTGACAATGTTAGAGCTTAGGTAACCTATATTGATTCATCTCATTTAAGTCCTGTGTGGGTGGAGGAGGAGACTGAAGCCAACAACAAACTAATTACAAAGAGAAGACAATGTTTTTCAATCAAGAGAAAGAGCCGCCCCCAACCCTCCTTTTATGTTTCTGCCCTTGTTGTCTCTTTGTACAAACAGGATAATACCATTTTGTAACCTTTTATCTACATTTCACATTCCTGGCAACCATTTTCTATAGCATCCTCTGATATTTGACATCAACTCATATTCAAAGGGATTCTGGCATTAACAGGAGGAGGACGTCATGATGGGAAATATAAGTTTCACAGCAAAGACGAGTGGAGAAAAGTTAACTTTATGCACTCAAAGATGTGCAACTGGACTCGTCAGTCCTACCAGGATTTGGTAAAAACATCTCAGGCATGACAATATCAGAATAGATACCAGATAGGAAATTAAATATTGTCTTTACATTCTGATGTAGCCTGTGGTATCCTTGAGGGCTGCTCTGTAGGATTATGTGCTGCACTTCAGTCTAAGCACTACCTCAGGCAATTCATGCACTCTTTTGCATTTCATGGGAAACCAGTATTAACACATTTATTCCCAGTAACTCTAGTCTGACACCCCTGATCGAGCCCATCATCTTGTATCCAATGTCCAAGTCCATCTAACCTATTTCTGTCTCCCCTGGGGTTCTAACCACAACTGCTGTTCATTTCTCCTCACTTCACCCTGTGATGATAAGAAACAGTGACCCAGACCGAGTCAGGACGGAACAGGCAGACAGACAGATAGAGGGGGTCTGTTTTGCTGAGCGGGGGACCTGTTGCAGGCTGGGCCAGGTAATGGGGCCATAATGGGCTTTTAACAGCTGCACAGCTGATGGTGGTGTGTTTGCCCTTCAGTGGAAAAGCAGTGCAAACAGGAAGTGCTGCATGGAGACATCCCCAGACGCTGGACAGGCCGGGATGAGTCATGACGCCCGCTGATGACAACTTCACCAAAACAGGCTCCAATAAAGCACAGCTAACCTGCCCATCATAAACCACTCACACTGTGCCAATTTGGTGGAAATTCCTTTTATTTTTTTCCTTTTGCCTGGACCCTCAACCTAATGGCACTGCATTAGTTCAGCCCTGGTGCACAGGTAAGAGGAGGGTTATAAATGTATCCCAACAGCAATGTTCCTTCAGTAAGAGTTAGAAACTGATAAGAAAATGGGATTTTTACACACTATCAGAGAGCAGTGCTGACTGAGCAAAGAACCTGTTAAACATTAAGCATCAAAGTGAAATTGACACAGTGGTGCTCTGAGGCAGCATTTTGACCTTTAACTATAAAACAAAATTCACGCTACGGCTGCGATAACATGGACAATATTTCTTCATTTACTGAGTCATTCATTCATGGACAGTAAATAAAGAGATCCGATAAGATGTGCATTGATATACCCCAAATGTTAAATCAGGATATGACTATTTTAACTCAGCAAAGTGGTTCCGCCTACTGTCAAGCACCTTATCTGCCAGAAATGCAACAGAAAAGGTAGTTTCCTTTTTGAACTTTTAAAAAAATTCATATTTATTGAATGCATGAAGTGAAGACGGTGGAGAAGTAAGTAGTAAACCCAGATTATTTTCTGTAGCTTCAAATTACAGATGTCCCCTGAACACCTCACATGCTGTCGGTAGGTGCTACCATTAATTCACTGATGTTCTCTAAGTGTCTCATATGCAGCTACTGCTACTGGCCGTGACAGACAATTGTTATATCCAGAGACTCCACAAATCAGCCTGAAGCAACAACCTAACATAAGGCTACTGTTTCAAAACCAAAGAATACATTTATTAATCAACATGCAAGTCAAAAGTAAAGGCGCTTGCACATGACCAGCGTTAAAAATTTCTTGATGCCCGCTGTTCCATTGTTTTCCTATGGAAGCTGGCGTTAACACTGACATCGGGGTACTTTTCGACTTCGGCGTCGCGTTGTGGGCTTCACCGGCGTTTTGACGCAACGCTGAAAGTTCAATTTTGTTGAACTTCGACCCCGTTTGACGCTGACCTTTCCATGTAGAGACAATGATTCCGCTGCCGGCAGCGCTTTGCCCCGGCTGTCAGTGTGTGCGTATAATCAGCGTTGGGTCAAGCCGACGGCGAGCGCTGCAGCGTCGGCAAATCAGCAATCATGTGAAAGCGCCTTAAGTCTCAAGCTTTCGCACTCAAGTCCCAAGACAAGACTGACAAGTCTTAAGTCAAGTCCCAAGTCCTTATCTTTAAGGTTCAAGTCCTAAACAAGTCATGAAGTGCTCTTCTGCAAACGTAATGCCATTTTAACAACAGAGTAATAATATATCAAATTTACAGAAATCATAAATGCTTTTTAAAAATTGTATTTCTTTGTTAAAACAAGTTTGACTGAACCTGATCATAAAAAGTAGTGCTGACAATGTACTCACAGTGTAATCGGGCTATTAACCACTACCACAAGAGAATGAATCATGTAAGCAGAAAGAAGAGGAAGAAGCAGATATACTTTATTAATCCCTGAGGGGAAATTCTATTTTTCCACTCTGTCATACGCACACATGCACAAAAGGATCTATGGATGCATTAAATGGAGAGATGTCAGAGTGAGGGGGCTGCCCATGGAAAGGTGCCACGAGCAGTTGGGGGTGTCTTGCTCAAGGGCACCACCGCAGTGCCCAGGAGGTGAACTGGCACCTCTCCAGCTACCAGTCCACGCTCCATACATGGCCCAGACTGGGCTATAAACCAGTGACCCTCTGGTTCCCAACCCAAGTCCCTATGGACTGAGCTACTGCCGCCCCATATATGTTTCTGTCCCGTCTTGCATTTTACTCATCTTATATTGAAAGACATGTTTAGAACTTTCTCTTCCCAAATTAGGTTGGGGGAAGGTATCAAGTATTTTGAAGTCAAAAGGCTCCGGTCCAAGTGAAATCACAAGTCATTGATGTTAAAAGTCCAAGTCAAGTTGCAAGTCTTTTTGGATTCTTTCAAGTTGGGTCGTAAGTCATCAAATTTGTGTTTCACAAATCGAGTCTGGCTCGAATCCAAGTCATGTGACTTAAGTTCACACAGCTGCACTCACACAAGAATGTTGGCTGAGCGCTAAGTCTTTTTTGAACTTGTGAGAGATTCTATGCCAAAACTAGCAGAGGGAGGCACGTAGAGAGAAATGATTGGATCAGATCAAGTGTTTATATGGTTATAAGGTGCTACTACACTCCAATGGAATGGATTATAAAAGGTTATATCATCAAGCCGATGACCCCAAAATTCTTCCAACTGGGCTGGACTGGGCCAGTCTATTACAATTAAGGTGGTTACATGAGGCATTTTTATTCTGACTGGGCTATTATTCTAATTATTAGTGAAACAACCATGTAAACACACCTTATAATAGAGCTTTGATTTCCACTTACCTCTTTAACAAACCCTAATCAAGACAAACTGCTCTTTTATTACAGCCTCTAAACTTTAATTCACCTTCTCCTGCAGTCTTTATTTACCAGATTAATCAACATAAAAAACAATCCAATTATATCTCTTTATAGTGTAGGTACAGCTCAATAATTTCCACTTTGAAGCAAAGTCATTGGAAAACCTGACTGAGTGTGGCAGACCACATTTTAGTCTGCTGCTTGCCTCCCATTTTTAAGAGACCACCACTGAAACCTGCATCCTGATTCATTCCTGTTCTCATCATGAGCTGCCAGAAGCATCTGTGTGAGGAAGCTGAGGTCCATCAAGAGACGAGTGGGGGAAAATAATAAGCATCGAGCAGCCATTAAATAACAGAAGCAATAAGCACGCCCGGTCGCTCTTACAGTAGCCATCTAATGTACATGTCAGATAATTTCTTGTCTGTGCCCGGTAAACATGTCATTCTCCAAAGCTAAATGTTAATTGTGTGTCGTGTGGGTGGCTTCTTTGAAGTATCACTTGTGTCAGTGCTGGATCCTCTAAGTCTGCTCCGTGCTGATCAATGGCAAGTGTTAAACACGGGGAACATTAATTGGCTGCAGGAGAGGGAGCAGATTGAGTAGCTAACAGATCAATCTGACGAAGCCTCTGCAAGGTATAACCTTCCTGCCGACAGTAAAGCATCAGTGAGAACAGCACATCACAGCGGTGGCTATCTGGTGAGTTTTCCACTGCACATGACATCAATACAGTCAAACACTAATTCAATCGTGCCTGCACGTACCAGCAGTGCGGCCGGGCTGAGAAATTGGTTTCGCATAATATTAGGTCAATATTGACCTTTCTTTGAAAATCAGTTGGCTGCTGCATCCACCCTCTGGCTTCATCTAAATGGTTTCGTATTTGTTGCATAATAGTAATAATCAATACATTGACTGTGTAAAAGAGGACCTGCCCGGATGCAAACACACAATTAGATCAGATTCCTCTATATCTATTAATCAGTATACTGTATTTTGGTTGTTTAACTGGAGCAGACCCTCATTGCAGTCAATGTAATCAGTAATATTGTTCATAAACAGCATAGAAATTGACAAAAATAAGTCTATTATTCATAAAAAATGGACCACTAGTTCAAAATGTATCATGTTTAACCCTGTATAATATTTCTATTAAATTCCTATCATATTTCTGTCTGGACTTGTACACAACACAAGTGTGCAGTTGCGGTACACATGCATGTAAGTTAAATAGCTTACAGTGACTTTAAAATCTTGCACTACTTTAAGTGTCACATTCTAGCATGTCATTTTGAAGACTATTTTAAAAATATTCATATAGTAACTTGTGATTTTGCTCTGTTGTAGTTACACCTTGTAATGTAATACACCTTAATTTACCATATTATGTAGTGGTAACATACATTCTGTAGCCACTCCACAGTGACTTCATGATATTTTTATCATATTGTATCTGATGCATTATTATATGATGGGGACCGTCAGCCTGTGCGTTCCGAGTGTCCTCAGATAACAGAGAAGAAATTTGTATGCAACTCACAGGTGCAACTGCAACAGCCAAAGCCGAAAAGAACAGGCTGAACATTTATTAAACACCCACATCAGGATTACTACACCCTGCCTAGTGTTACTGGCCTTTACTGATAGATTACCACTGAGAAATGTCACAGACAGGCTGAGAACGGCAATAATTCACACAGCATCTGCCAAACAGTAACAGTGTCAAACAGCCCTTCAGTGCCAAGGAGAGCACATGTCACAGATCTGAATTTATCAATCAACTTTTTATAACTTTAAAAGTAGTCATAGCAGTGTACTAGTACTGTACTGGGGGATTACAGTAGTATTGAACAAGCTGGGTTTGCAATTATGGCATAACCAAAAACTCATCTTGTTTCTACATGACAGTAATCAAGAAACTAGAACTAGTGCCTTGCAGTTGTATGCACCTGTGAACCTGTCAAGTTGCAGTTACAGTTTACATCCCTGTCTGTGAAATCATGGATGCGTCATACACATCTTCCCCCCGGCAGCACAGCAGATCTATACAATCAGCACAGTTTCAAGGTGGACGCTCAAGATTAGCGTCAATGATTTTGTATCTGACCAAATGTCTCCCCTTCTGCTCCTGAGATATGACACTGAGAAATGGTCAGAAAAGTGTTTTAAGCAGAACATTATGATGTCACAGTGAAGCTGACCTCTGACCTTTTGGATATAAAATGTCATCACTTAATTATTTTATCTTACTGTATTAGACCTCTGTGTGAAATGTTGTCATCATTAGCATATGAATTCCTGAGTTATGGCCAAAAACCTTGACCTTTGACCACCAAATTCCATTCAGCTCATCGTTGAGTCCAAGTGGATGTTTGAGCCAAATTTGAAGAAATTTCGTCACAGCGTTCTTCGTCACAGCGTTCTTCATCACAGTGTTCTTCGTCATAGTGTTCTTGAGTGATCATGTTTACGAGAACGGGACGGACGGACTAACAATTTGTAAACATAATGCCACCGGTAATAGCAATCGCCAGCGCAGAAGCATAAAAATGTTGCAGTGGCTTGTTGCTAATGTCCTAATGTCCTCCCAGAGTCCTTTTTACTTCATTTTTTAATTAAACATGGCTTGTTTTTCTATGGAGAAACAACAATTTAGCTATTATTTCTGCTATTTATACTGTAAACAGCTCTTCACCGTACTGTAGCTGCTGGAGCTAACATTAGCTTACCCGACTGGCAGAAGTAACATTAGCTGGATTCCTCTAAAATAAGCAAGCACTTCAGGTGCTTAAAACAATATTAACATTAGGGGTGGGAATCACCTGATGCCCCACGATACAATATTATCATGATACCTAAGTTACGATACAACGTTACTGTGTTTTTAAACACTGTGATATGCAGAGTATTGTGATAACATATGTTGTGATATATTGCGATTTAACTGCGCACTGTGTCTCCAAAAGAAAACTCAAACTCAACAATATTAATACTGTCATAAAATATCAATACTTGGCATCTACGTATTGACACAATATTGACGTGCAAAATATCGTGATACTGTGCTGTATCGATTTTTTCCAGCATCCCTAATTATGATATACCTAAAAGTTGAACTAGAATGGTCCACTTACCAGCGTCTGCCAGTGTTGGCCATTTACTTGACAACTATGAAGGTTGTCACTTTTGAGCAGGTGACTTTTGATGCCTTCAAACAGAGCTGTGGTTACCATGGTAATGAGAAAGGTCAATTTACAGGCCCCTCTTTTGTGGTATTTACAACCTTCTAAGTGGAAATTTTCTAAAAGAAAAAAAAATAAAATCTCAGAATTCACAAGTTGTGACATGTATGTTGGTGTTTTTTTTTTTTTTTTTTTTTTTTTTTTTTTTAGAAATGGTCATGACTGTTATCATATGGCAAAATAATATATTCTAATTTTATTCGTATAGAGTTGTTTTTTGTAATTTTATAATACTGTATATCTGAGGGAAATCTCACCCAGTCCACTCGCTATCTTTCAAACCTCAAAATCTTTCCACTCAAAAATCTCTTGCAAGGTCGAATAGTACAGATACCACCAGGCAGAGAGTGTATCAGTCACACAGCCATCAGCTGCATTTTGTAGTTTGGCTGTATCACAAAATTATCATTAATCAGCTAGTGACAGTTAACATTATTGTTGATAAAACTGACAGCTGATGAATGATTCTTTCACATCCTTTAGCTTGTAATAACATTGGTGAAGTAGACTATGAGTCTCCATAATATTTATTATGATCTCCTTGGTTTTAATTGCATCTCATCTGCCTGTGATGGTTCAGAGGCCCCGTGAAGATGAAAGGTCTGGAAAAACTGACTCTTGTTTAGGATGTTTTAACTCTTAAAATGGCTGTTGAAAGATACTATGCAATGGAAAATAACACTGGATACCCAACCCTTTAATATACACACACTCAAAGAGGCAGTTACAGTTCAGTAGGCGACACATGGCCAAATCCTTGCCCTCACTTGCATTTCACCTCAGCTCACCCTGAAAACAATCGAGACTGACACAGAGGGGAGAAAACAGACCGCGTTTGTCTTCCACTCCCTATGTCTTGAACGTTCGGTGCTCTTCCTGTACAAGTGTCGTCAACGTCTGGAGGGTTTTGTTCTCTTGCAGAATGAACAACCAACACTCCTTCACCGTGGGAGGTCTCATCTTCACTTAGCTCCTATCATCGAACTTGACAAGAGCCAACGGGAAGCCTCAGAGTCACTGATGGTTTCATTCAAGGTGCCAAAAGAGACAGTGGAGATCTTGATTTCATGGGAAAGAACTTGTACATTTGTAGTTTTAAGTCTTGAGTCAGTTTTCTGTTGCAGCTTGATCTATTATGCATGCAGCGTGCATGAGTTAGAGTTATGTATCTCAGACAAAAAAACAATCTAATTTGTATTTCATTAGAACTAAATCAGAGCTGTTGCCTCATTAAAAAATACTTCAGCAAATTTTCTCGAGCAATTGCAATTTTCCCATTCACCTCAAGAAAATCCCCTTCATCTTCATTTGTAAAAGTACCCTGCATTAAAATCAATCAACTGTGTGCCGACAAACTCTGCCCTCCTCTGCTGAGCTGCCGTATTACAAAGGCTCTTTTTAACCCCTGTGATTACACGGTGAACACGTCCCGACGGATGTGACAGAGGGCAAACTTCTCTACGAGCTCAACTGTGAGGAAAGAAACTTTGGCATGCCTCAACCCTGACCTCTGAGATTGTATCATTACAAGGAACGGTTGGCTTTCAATCACCATGGTAACTGCTAACTTTTCATCAGCCAGACTGCTAACTCCAAACAAATGTCATGCCGCAGAATTAGCAGCTTCTGAGCCGGTGTTGTGAAGCAGAGGCTTTTCATTGTTGCAGAAAAAAAGGATATTGATTCTAGATGGCTGAGTTAAAGGAGCTACCGTGTCAATGTGGATATAAGGCTGTCGTTCCAGGTCTCACTGATTCCTTGGTAACACATTTCAGGGCTTTCCACAGTGCCTCGGCGAATCCACACAAAATTTATATTTCATTCAGCGATACACTTACGGACAGAAAGGCTTCCACAGCTGATGATGATACCTCCAGTTCAAGAAGTAGGTTTTTAAACAACAAGTCATCATAATCTTACAGTCAGATTTGCTGTTTCACATTTGTGTGATTGCATATTTAAATTCACTGTGCACCAATGCTCCTCTTTGAGCCTAAATTTGCAGTAGAAGAGAATCTATTGATGGTGTTTGTTTCTGAGGGAGGCAATCATTCTTTACTCGTACACAATCATACTTTAACGTGTATGTCACTTTTTGTACGTCAGTTGGTTTCCAACAGTAAAGCCCGACCAACTCTGGGAGTTTAGAGTATTGTCAATATGCATGTAAATTGAAATTCAAGATGTGGTTTGACGTCTTACCGAAGACTTCATCTTGCGATTCAGGTTCTGCTGCTGCTGCTGTTGTCTGCTCTGCTTTGGGTTCAGGTGAAGGAGCCTTTAATGGGAACACAAAAACAGATTGAAGAGGTGAGGCGCTGAGGTGCCATGGCAACGGAGTAGAGACAGAGACCAACAGAGAGGGAGAGACAGAGAGAGCGACTGGGATAAATACACCTATTAAGCTTTTCGGCTTTATAATTACAGCAGCATTATGCCCAGACTCTTTCATTTAACATTCAAAGAAAATGCTACAATTTTGAGTTGTATACATGAGGAGATTTGCCAGTTATGATGCCAATTCTAAAATCTTTATGTTTCATCCTTTATGATCATCATTATGTAAAGCATGTGGTTTTCTTGATGTACACTTGTTCAATTGTCAATATTTATTGGGACTGCTGTGCATTATCATAAATTCATACTTGATTTTTATTATTTTAATGTGCTTGTGGACTGGAAACAGGCTCTTTGATCATCCTCAAAACAAAAGTGACTCAACATTCAAAGATGAAACAATGCAACGTGATATTATGAAATGAAATGTCACATAGAACAAACACTGGGAAATATGACATTTAAGCAGACATATGAAAAAAGGGCATTTTGAAATCTAATTTATGTAACTTTATAAACAACAGGGTGGAGATCGCCATACTATTAAGACTTTTGGATTAAACATGCAGGTAATACTTCAGCATTCTACGATTATGCCCTTTTATATCTTTATGTCAAATATCAGCTGCTGGGCATCCAGGGAAAGTTGTGCAAGTGCAGATAATATTTGTTGTTTAACAGCGGTTCAATCTCCGGCTCCTCTAGTCCGCATGTCGAAGTACCCTTGAGCAAGCTACTGAACCCTAATTTGCTCCTGGTGGCTGTTCTATCAGTGTGTGCATGTGTGAAAACTGAGTAGCAGGTGGCCTTGGCGGCCAGTGTGTGAATGTTTGAGTGAATGGGTGAATGTAAAAAGCACTTTGAGTGGTTGGACTAGACTAAAAAAGCACTATACAAGTGCAGGTCCATTTATCATTTACATCAGTTTGGAATAATATATGTTTTTTCTTTAGATGTCCCTCCTCCTCTTAGTGCTTCTAATAGCATTTACTAGAATCTACTGTTGCTGTTGGAAAAAAAGCAAGCAGAGCTGAGGATTCTATAAAATGAGAAAGTCTGCTGCGGCCGGTGGGTGGTGCTCTGTTTTGGCTTGACTATTTTCAACATGGAAGCCAGGTCACAAACTTTCTCAGTAAAGCTAAACATTCATTTCCGTAACTGCTTATCCTGCTAGGGGTCACGGGGGGGCTGGAGCCTATCCCAGCTGACATTACGCAAGAAGCGGGATACACCCTGGACAGGTCACCAGACTATCACAGTGCTGACACATAGAGACAGACAACCACTCATGCTCACATTCACACCTGTGGCCAATTTGGAGTCACCAATTAGCCTGCATGTCTTTGGACTGTGGGAGGAAGCCGGAGTAGAAAACCCACGCTGACACGGGGAGAACATGCAAGCTCCACACAGAAGGGTTCCCCCACCCCAGGTCCGAACGAGGAACCCTCTTGCTGTGAGGCGACAATGCTAACCACTGCACCAGCGTGCCGCCACAGTACAGCTAAACAGTACACTAAAATATGTTTCTGAAAACACCTGAGGAGAGAAATAGGCGACGCAGTAACAGAATTCTGATTCATATTTGATCAGCGCTGCCTAGTTTGACAGTTTGAACCTAAGAGCACTGACTGACATGACTGGCAGCTGCGTTAGAGATGCCTCGGCTCTGACTGGTTGTTTCCGTTTCAAGTGCAGTGGATTCCTGCAAATGCCATTAATAACACAACAAGGAAGAGGAGGAACATGTCTTTAGAATATTATCTGTCTTGTGCACCACTGTGTATATATAGTGGCAGTCTGAAGAACTACAACTACAGCTTTAAAATGCCATCTAGAGGTTAATACGATACTGTGCAGACAATGGACATGAGCAACTGAAATGCTGAAACCAGATGATAGCTGTCATTGGCACTGTCCCTAAGGAGTCCCGTGTGTCAACTGGGACAAAAACTGTGAATATCTCCTTCAAAAACTGGTTTGATCTTGACATAAAGCCTGTAATTTCATTAAATGTTTTGCATCATGATCACATCTGGTGTCAGTAAAATCACACCAGTAATATTTCCCAGCTGGCCTTGTCTATTAAAAAGCCTTTCTTCTATGCTGATGTCTGTACTTCAGTGGTAGATTTAACTGGTAGAGAACTGCAGCTTTAGCAGGAGATGTCAACCCAGGGGAAGCAAATATTGAAGAAACATGAAGATTAAATGACACATTTAATCTTTGAATGAAAAAAAACACGCCAGCCTGTCTTATCAGGCTTTACAGGAAATATTGATTCAACTGTAACTCACTGTCAGATCCGCTCTGATTCATGCTGTGGGAATACATGAAGTCATAAGCTAAACATTGTGATAACTGACTTGTTAAACCCACCTGCACTGGCACTTGTGAGTCACTGGGTCAGACATGTTAATCTCCCCTGTAACTTGGCTCTAAAACTAACAAGTGCAATATATATTCATTTCTTTCTATAGCTATTCATGACAAGTAAAGCTGCTTGTTTCTGTTCATTGGTACCAAGGTAATTAAATCATTTTATGGATTTCCTCCTTCTCCCTGATCAGTGTACAATGTGCTTCCACTTCCGAGTGGGTTGGCGCCAACACAGGGAACCAACACAGGCAACTGTGGGCACACAGTTCAGAGAAGTGCAACCGTGACACAGTCCTGTGAGCTGAGGGGAGGTGTACGAGTGTGGTGAGCAAGCACTTACCGATGCAAATCAGGTAAAAGGTCAACAAAGTGCCACGCTTTTTAAATTTTATTTGTTAACGAATTATGTAAATTTGTTTTCACATGAGGAGATTCAGATTCAATTAACAGGCTCAATAGTGGATTCAGATTTAATTACATACAAACACATTCACATGTTCAAAGAGCTCAGTGAATAATCCCAACTGATAGTCCTACTGTTGACAGATGTAGAGGGTGATCACTATCTTAACACCTGAGCTACACCAGCCTCATACCAGTGCCAACTCCTTTTACTACATGAAAATTCAGGAACACAAACGTACTCTTCACATTTCATTTAATTAAAACAATTCTCTTAAGTTTAAGACACCTCTAGATTTTTTTTACCCTGAAAAGCTATATTTTTCTTTCTATGACTGACAGGGTTGTGCCAAAGTTTAAAGAGCTTTGGTTATTATATAAGAGTTTTACTATATTTTCTGTATTCCCTGTGCTCTATTCATTGGTTTGAAGTGGGCGGGTCTCGGCTGGAAAACTTTTGTGCACCAATCAGGATTTAGCAACACTTGAACCAAGTTCACACCTACACAGTTCTGATTAAGCAGAATAATTAATACTTCAAACACCTTATTTAGTCAAATTATAGAGGAAAAACATAGCACAGAAACTCAGAGGTTTGATAAGGTTTAATAAATATGGTTTCTGGGTGTTTATCAAATCTGTCAGAATTATACTTGAAACACTCCAAAGAACAAACTTAGGTCATTTGTGAGTAATAAGTAGGGATGCATGATATTGGATTTTTTGCCAATATGCCTATATTGGGGGTGGGCGACATAATGACTGTGTACGATATATTTATATATTTTCAAGCAAGATATAAATTTAGACAACACCGTTTTAATTGATACAGGGTCAAGTTGCATTACATGATGCACCCCAGTATGCATCTCTCCTCTCTCACACTCTCTGCACAGCTCCGCCCCACTCATTCTCTCACAAGTTCTCCAGAAACACTTCTTAGAGCCATAGCTTAATGTGCATCTCCTCAGAAATGTCAAAACACGTCGCAGCGACGCAGACCTCCTGTCTGTTTTTTTGTAAGCTGAAACCATTTCCCTCAGTGGAAACAAAGCTTTTATTTACTTTAATTTCACAGATAAGAAACAATAAATTGTGAAGACAATAAAGCCTCCACAAAAATAGCATTTTCAGTCTTGTGTTGATTTATCCTGGTTTCATATGAGTAGAGGAAATCTATGCTGGTCGCTAGGCTAATTTATACAATGTAAAATGCCATAGGCTTGTGCTAATAACATTAGCATGTTGTATTTGTTTGGAAAACGTGTTTAGTATAAGACAGTTGTTTAGTTGGTGAATCTTGTGAGTTGTAATGGAGCTGAATTTTGTAACATTACCGTTGTTAAATGTTGCTGTTGTCACTGGCTTCATATGAGTAGAGGAAGAGTACGCTAGCCACTAGGCTAATTTATACAATGCAAAATGCCATAGGCTTGTGCTAAATATATTAGCATGTTGTATTTTAGTTAGTTAGTTCGAAATTGTTGCCATTAAGCCATGTTTAATATGTGTTTTGAATCAACTAAACTTTACAGCACTTCACAGAAAACCTACCGCCAACTAGTGTTTTGGAGGTGTAACTGTTGTGCAGCTTCATATTTTCAAATGGGAATAAAATCCCTGTCTTTGCATTTTATTTTGATCACAGTCTGTTTTTATAAAACTGCTTGTGACATCTCAAATGTGACTTTGACTTAAAACTGAAAACATGTTGCCAATTTTGTATGGTAGCCTATATTGTGTATCGCCAGTCAGCCTGTAAATACCAAATTAATAATTTTTGTCCACATCGCCCAGCCCTAGCTTATATGTAACAACTCATTTGACCGATAACTAATACTGCTAACAATATATCCACTTTTTCCCCACCTAATTTTAGTGGTCATCAAGTCTCTTCTGTAGTGGAATTAACATTATGCATGCAAACTCTTATCATGATGCCCACCAGCAGATGGAGACATGAAATACAATGCATTTCAGTGTATGTAGTATTCATTCATTGTGCAAAATAAGAAAAAGCATGATTCTGATTAATTCATTCATTTTAAAGCCAATACCGATGATGTGCCGAAATGATCGTGCATCCCTAGTAATAAGATATATTTAATAAGACATATTTATCATCAGGCAGTTTACTCTAACTTGTGTGTGTGTGTGTGTGTGTGTGTGTGTGTGTGCAGCTGAGACAAGGTAACACAGTTCACAAGTTGTGTTCATCTCTTTGAAATTTGATTTAAGTATACAAGGTGAAGTAAAAGTGGAGGATTTTTATCTTTTATCTTTAAGTCCAAATTTTCCTTCTGCTGGCCCAAAGACCCTCAACCAATTATTCTGAAGCAACCAGAGGGCAAGAAACTGACACAGAGGAAATGAGAAAGAGAGAGATGATTAACTGCACTGGGATTTTTGTGCACTGATAAAACCAACATTATGACGGCATTCCTCCAGTCTGGCACATCAGCATACTTCCCCATCAATAAAACACTCAGTATTCAACCTTTGTTGGATTTTGTCCACGCACACCCACACGCAAAGACACAGCTGTCTTATCTCTAGTTCACCCTTACACTTTTTGTAAGTGTTGAAAATTAGCAATGCAAACAACAAATCCACATTCCACGAGCTGAGCTGCTGGAGGCTGGATGTTTGTCGAAGTGATATCGTTGGAGGCTGAGGCAACTCATAGGACTAAATCTGCAATCTGTAGGCACTTTATGAAATGCCTCAAACTCCTCATTACTAACTCTGCTGGAGGACGTGCACTGCAAGAAGTAGACCACGAAGGCTCTATTTTCATGAACCCAGCAGCGTGGTACAGATCACAGTCAAGTGTGTCCTACCCAGTGCAACTGAAATGCGCCAGGCACAATTTTGGTGAACGCCACTACAAATCGTAACCCTAACCTTCTCATATCACATGATGTTGCTCATCACAGACACATGTCTACTTGTGTTATAAGTGAAATGTGGAGCTTGAGGCCAGACTCATGAAAAAGATGATGATGTGTGTAGTCATTCCACCTGGAGGTGCCGGGAGAGGAATGGCAGGAACAAAACGTCCTGATGGAGTCATTGGCAGACAGTTTAAATTGATCTATTCTTAAGCATCCATCCCCAACACTCCTGTTGATTTATACTGCAGTAGAAAAGATGGGTTTTCAGTAATGTTTTAAAGTGCTCAACAGACTGTGCAGCTCTAACCTGGAAAGGTAGGCTGTTCCACAGCTTTGGGGCCGCCACTGAGAAGGCTCTGTCCCCACAAGTAAAGAGTCTGGACCGAGGTACTGCCAGGAGCAGCTAGTTTGACGACCTATGTGCTCTAGAAGTACTGTGAGGCTGTACCAGCTCTGATAAATAAGGCGGTGCCAGACCATTTAAACACTTAAAAACAATTAATAAAACCTTGAACTGGATCCTAAAATTAACAGGCAACCAGTGCAAAGATGCAAGGATGGGACTGATGTGATCACACCGTTTCTTTCCAGTCAGCAGGCGGGCGGTTGCATTTTGGACTACCTGTAAATGGCGCAGTGCTGACTGGTCGAGATCAACAAATGAATAACTTTCTCAAAATCATTTCTGGGGAGATAAGCCTTTACTTTAGCTAATAGTCTTGGCTGGAAGAAGCTTGTTTTAACAATAGAGGTTATTTGCTTATCAAACCTAAAGTCACTGTCCAAAATAACACCAAGGTTCCTTGCAAAAGGGTGACAGTGAATCCAAGATCGGATATCACTGAGGCAGTCTAATAACACCTGAACAGAGGCTTGCTCATTTGTTTTTTGAGTCAGATAGATTTGTACATCATCTGCAAAGCAGTGAAATGAGACATTGTGCTTTCTAAATATGGATCCCAATGGCAACATATATATCGAAAAGAGGAGGGGGCCCAAAATAGAACCCTGAGGCACCCCACAGCTCAGGGGTGAAGTGGCCGAAGAATACTGGCCCAGCTGGACAGAGAAGCTCCTGTCTGAGAGGTAGGACTGAAACCACTTAAGAACAGTACCCTTAATGCCCACACAGGTGTTTAAGCGAGACAGGAGAATGTTATGATCCACTGTATCAAAGGCAGCTGTCAGATCCAGAAAGACCAGGACCGCAGAGTTACCAGAGTCAACTGTTAAAAGAAGATCATTTAAAATTCTTAAAAGCGCCATTTCTGTGCTATGGCGTGACTTAAAACCAGACTGGAACTTCTCAGAAATGCCATTTAGATCAATAAAAAACTGCAGCTGTTCATTAACCACCTTCTCCAAGACCTTAGAAAGAAAAGGAAGCTTAGAGATATGCCTAAAGTTGGATAAAATTGTGGGGTCAAGATTATGTTTTTTGATGAGGGGCTGGACCACAGCATGTTTAAAGGCAGCTGGGACACATCCAGACATCAAAGATGAATTTATCAGATCCATAACACAGGGCCCAATGTTATGGAAAACGTCCTTAAAAACATGGGGTGGGATGCTGTCAAGAGGACAGTAAGAAGGCTTGAGGTGCTGGACAATATCAGTTAAAGCTGAGAGAGACACTTGTTCAAATGTGTCAAAAACAGCAGGGCAAATGGGCAAGACGGCAGGATCTAATGCAGGCGGCAAAAGAGAGGACCTAATATCAGAGATCTTGCCAATAAAAAACCTTAGAAAATCTTCACACAGTTTAGGTGAAGGAACAACACCATTGTGGTCACAGGGGTTTACAAGAGTATTAAAGGTATTAAAAAGAAACTGAGGTTTATAGCTATTAACTGACACAAGATTGGATAAGAACTGACACTTGGCAGCTTTAACAGCTTTCTCATACTGCAATAGACTGTTTTTTAAAATGTCCAAAGAAACGTGTAGATGATCTTTCTTCCACTTCCTCTCGGCGCGTCTACATACACGTCTTAAAGTGCGAGTGGTGTCATTAAGCCATGGCTCTGTAACTGGCTTAGAGCGTTTGCACCTAAAAGGAGCCACCAAGTCTAATATGTCAGTGCAAGTACAATTAAAAGTGTCTAAAAACTCATCAGGAGTAAGAGTACCATAATGATCCTGAGTATGTAGCACAGAATGATTAAATGCTGCAGAAAACTCAGAAGCAGTTGAAGGGTTAATTGTGCGCACACGGCGGTCCGTGGCGCACAGTTTCACATGAGAGTGGGGCAGTGTAATATTAAATAAAACAGCGAAGTGATCGGAAATATGTGTGTCACAAATCTCACTGACATTTAACTGCAACCAAAGGATAATATAAGGTCCAGTGTGTGTCCCTTCTCATGTGTTGGATCAGACACAGACTGAGTAAGGTTAAAAGAGTCAATGAGATTCAGAAAGTCTTTCACCAAGGGACGGGACTCACAGCAGACATGGATATTAAAGTCCCCGACAATTAAAAACCGATTATAGTTCACTGTCACTCCTGCCACAAAGTCTGTGAAGTCCTTTATAAAATCCTTGTTGAACTGAGGCGGACGGTAGACTACAGCGCACAGGACGTGTGTAGTAGAGTTTACAATGACTGTCTGCAGCTCAAGGGAGAAAGAGATTGACGGTGACAATCGACATTGAAAACTGGATTTAAATACAGATGCTACCCCTCCACCTCGGCCGGTGGTTCGGGGGGAGTTAAAAAAGAGACAGTTGGGGGGAGCAACTCGGAGAACTGGATAGACTCACCGACTGGAATCCACGTCTCTGTCAGAAACATAAAATCCAATTCACGTGAAGTGAAGAAGTCATTCAAGATAAAAGTCTTTTTTGCTAGCGATCTAGCATTCAAGAGAGCCAGTGTAAGAGTAATCTCCTCGCGGGCCTGGGTGGAAACGCGGCGCAGAGGCCGAAGATTCCTAAAATCCACACCGCTGTTGCGGACCCGGCATCTGGGAGGGGGAACCTCCGCTGACAGGTGAAGACAGCCAGCGGCTGGACAGGGAGGAACAACAGGTTGGATCCAACGAAGACACAACGGCCACACATGAGATCCTCTGACAGGATGGCGAGGATCGGTCCAGCAGGTGGATCGTCTGAGGATCTTGAGTTTCACCAAGACACCTGCCCTCTTTCCGCGCTTCCTCCGTGAGATGACAACCGGTGAGCGCAGCAGGTAAGCTGGTACAGACGCCAGGGGAGGAGGGAGACCCGAGGTTTGATCCCCCCAATCAAAGTTTGGCAGTGTTTTTTGAGATGCTCTAATGTCAAGAAGTGCTTGTCGATCATACACCAGCAAAGCAGAGGAATCTTGGCAGAGAAAACAAAGTAATACAGCAGCAAATATCAAACACAGCAGACTCGGCAGACGGCAGGCCGCACACGCTGGCGCCATCTTGGAACTTACATACCAAGTCACCAAGTCACCAAGAAACCAAACAACGCAGTCAAGGAAATAACCTCAGTGATCCAAGTAAATACCAGTGTGCTGGTGAAACACTGTGTTCCGTGCCTTGAGCCAACATGAAAGCAAAGCCCTGAATAACAGTTTGGACGTATGTATAAAGTATCATACACCTTTAAAAATCTTTCAAAAACTTTATGATACTACTCTCCTCCACTGAATCTGGCCCTCATTGTTATCACATGGGGTGTTGGAAGAAAATGGTTGAGAAAGAAAATATGTGGCCAATTTTTTCCTAAATGGACCACAGCTGCAGTTTGATGCTGTCCATGGGCATGTCAGCATGACTTCACACCTTCTCGCCACTGCTGACTTACTAAATATAGGTCTTGTTAAGCAGAACTCCCATATTGGTTGGTGCTGAAGACAATGAAGCACCACCTGGTCCTGGGGCGTGTAATCAGAAGAGCAGCTCATTTTGAATCGCATTTGCCAATTATTTGTTTTTTTCCAGGGAGCCTCCTGCTATTCTCAATTCTCACCTGGTGGTCTTGAAGCTTGCTAATCTCCAGGTTCCACCAAGATGACAATAAGAAGGTGACGGAGCTCTCACAGCTCTCCGGCAATGCCCACAGTAAAATGTTTCAGTCAGTGCCTAAGTGTCTTGAGATGCCATTCTTCTGATGGCCGCTAAATGTTGTCTTTGTGAAAACTCCTAATGTACTGATGTGATTGAAATACCTGCCAAAATCTCACTCGAATATTGGCCAAAACACAATCACAGCCTAAATGGATATACTGGAATGCATTTATAAAGCGCTTTTTCTAGTTTTGTCAAACAGTGTTTTACAACACGGGCACAATTCACTCATTCACACACACATTCATACATTGTTGGATGAAGCTACCATACAAGATGTCATCTGCTCATTAGATAAATATTCACACGCACTTATAAACTGATGGTACGACCACTGGGAGCAATTTGTGGTTCAGTATCTTGCCTACAGACAATTTGACATGTAGACTGTAGACCTTCCTAATGGTAGATGACCGCTATAACTGAGCCATAGGTGCCTCCTAGATAAGCAACTGTAAAAAGTCATGGTAGACCTGTCAAGATCAGGTCTTCTCCATGTGTTGAATAGGGTTGATACTCTGTATTTAAAAAGTTTGATTGAGATGTGGGACTTGCTACCTGCCATCAGAACCTTAGGCCTTTTTCGGGCTGTCAGCTCCTCATCCAGGGTAATTTATCTCCCACTCATCCAATTCTTCCTATTCTTTCTTTCTATGGCCTGGAGCTTTACCAGAGCTTCCTCTACACCCATCTATCTGTAGCAGTCCATGTTTACAAACAAAACCTCTAATCTCTAATCCATAGCTAGCCTGTAATATGACAAACTTCTTATCAATAGTCTAAACGACAGATGGGGCATTTGCGCCCACAACCCCCTAAATTCAGTAGATGATTAATAACACACTTTTAGGAATAGGAACCGAGAAATAGGAACAGTCAGGAAATGAGAAATGTAGGGGTTTTATTTTAACAGAGTTACATGCATTTGAAAACGTGAAGGGGTAAAAATAACTCCCTTAGTGATTCTAAAAAGTGTAAAAATGCCTTCAAAGGTGCAGATTTTCCAAATTGGAGTGTTCGGGAATAGATGTTGTAATCTCCTCAATTTGCGCATGCCCATTGTTGCTTTGTGTAATGGGCATACGCTAGAAACCACCACACCGGTTTGCAAAGGTTTTGTTCACAAACTTAGCATTGTTGTACCACTAATAGACGAATGGAGGCAGCTCCTGCACCCAATGTTTTTGCTACACCTTACTGTCCATGCCAGAAATGACGGTTTTAGATGAGAACCAGTCGAACCAACAGATGGTGGGACACTTTCCAGAGTGGAAATGTTGATGAGGAAAGAATGCAGATCTTTAGCATGTCCAGAGCAGAACTTGTATGTTTGAGTGAGCTCTTTGATTCTTAAACTGAATGGAAATCAAACATGATTAGATCTCCAGAGGGTGTTTTAAAAAAAGTATCGTTAGCCAGTACACTTTACTACCTTTGTGACAGGATAGACTGCTGAAGAAAGTGAATGTCCGTGAGTGTTTGGAATTGTTTTGTTTAATTCTTGTGTGGACAGATATTTTGCAAAACAAAGGTCGTGTAAAAAGAACTATTTTTTCAAACTAAGGGAAACATTACTGTCCTAGACAGGGATGTAAAACTATGCCATGGCGGTTGCTGCCTCAGCTCCACTCAGCCCTCTGATCTCCATTCAGTACTAGGGTACTGGATGGGGTTCAATGTGCATAAGTACTCCTTGCGTTTGAGTAGTGAGAGGAGAAGAAGAGTGCAGCCAGTTGAACACCCTTCAGAGCTTGGCTGATTTAAGACTTTCATAGAAATCCTCTTCACATCTCTGGTTAGGTGATAGCTTGTGCCCTTTAGTGTTTCATCCTGTCCACACCACAGAGATGGATGGGATCATCTCACCTTTTCTCTGAGATATAAAAAGCACCAGACACAATGGACTCCCTGTAGCTCTACCTTCAAAAGGCAAGTTCCATACTGTAATAATGTTCGTCAAATGTCAAGAGGACAATCAGGTGTAAAGTGCAACACACACCGCCGGCGCGGCGCTGTGGCCGTCAAGCGCCGCCCCCCAACACACATTGGCAGCGGCGCACAGCGGCACCGTCGACGTGTATTTCCCACCCCAGCCCGCTAGGTGGCTGTACCTACACTAGTTGCCAACTGCTAGTAACGGAAGAAGAGGAAAAACTTTGAGGCAACAACAACTTGGATTTCACGGGTGAGTTTCTTATCAAAGTCGTCTTATTAAAAATTTGAAACAACCGGAGTTGATACTACGGCAGCCGAGACGTACATAAAAGGCTTTTCTCGCAGCGCCGGCTGCACTGGAAATAGAGCAGTGGGCTGAAGCAGAGCGGCGTGGCGCGTCGGCCGGTGCCAGTGTGGGGTGGTTCATAGAATATAATGGAGGCGGCGTTTTGACACGCGGCGTATGGCGGCAGTGTGTGTTGCACTTTAGGAAGCAATTCAATTTACCTAATGAAGGCCAGACCGCCATAAAGCAAAATATAACATTCAGAAATAAAGCAGTGTTATTGTTAAAGCCTCTCTTAAACTCAGATTTTGCAAGTTCAGGGTCATTGAGAGAAAACCAAATAATGGTATTCAGAGGATTCAATAGACTTTTTCACAGAAAAGAAAAAAACTGAAATACTAAATTCCTACTGAGAGGCAAATAACTATATGATAGCTCAAATATAGGCAAAACAGTATCACATATTTCACAACTAAAGACTGAGTAATTAGCAGATGACTCTGTCCTGATGAAGATTTACCATCAGCACAACACATTTTTGTCCAAATCAAAAATATATATATACAGAGTAAAAGCATGAACAATAAACTGAAGTGCAACTGTTGTGTTAACTTGAGGTAAACAGGACTCTTCCACCAACCAACGGTGCCCCCCGTTTACTTCTGTGGTTCACACAGATCAGACAGAGCCAAACACAACAGAGTACTAATCAGAATAGACTTGAGGTGGGAAAAATGTGATTATCATTCCATCGTGGACAGATCTCACACAGAGAACAGAAGAGACATGGACAAGCCTGCTGGGTTGGTCACAACACTCAGACTGCTCTAATTGGATACAATGGTAGAACTGAAGCCCGGTGGTCTGCTGGCTGAGCCTCAAGCTCCCTCATCTGGAGACTTCGGTCTTGAATTCAGTTGTTTCAGTAGCACAACCAGGCACAAAGAGGGATTAACAAAATCACATCTTATTGTGACGTTAGACAGTAAAATAATCTCTCCAACACGCTTGGTTCTCATCTGACATACCACCAAGGACAAGCTACTAAGCAGTTCAAACAGAGTCCCTTGTAAACAGGATTTAATTACATTATAACCAGAGCCACTTGTTACTTTAAATTCCATCTGCTGTAACCATGTCTGTGTTTATCTCCCTCAATATTCAGTATGTTTGGTGTGATTTTGTGTGTAGCCATAGGTGTGCTGATAATCCAGTGCTTCAACCCATATACAGTGGCACCAAGAAGAACATCAAGTTGTTTTTTTCCTACCAAAATGGAAAAAGGATCAAGACCTGAGAGGATGAGTGTTCTATGAATTAAAACACCTATACCCTCACTCCTTGCCATGAGCGGTTAAGGTGAACTCAGAGCAGTTGACATTTAGCATTTAAAGACTTGAAGGTGATGTTTCCTTTTTAAGGCTTTGGTTGGATTAAACACTGTGTTCGTCTGCTTTGACATATGTCCTTTACACATGGGCAGCATTTCTTTTTTGTAATTAATTTACGCAATAATATATTTCTTTGAATTGTTGTTGTCATGAGTACCTTCACACAGAACACATACTACATTACACAGCAAAAAACCCACATGATCTTATTTCGTAACTGGGTCGATTTTTTTCTGAGCTTTTGCACCACAATAAAGGTATCATCCATTCATGTTAAGTTTATACTTAAAAGGATTACACAGCAACAACCGGACTCTGTAGTCCGAACCAAGACTGCAAACTTTACTACTCCTTTCAACTAGGGATATTAATAACTGACTGTTTAACAGAAATTTTTAACAATTAGTACTACCAGATCAACAGTATACTGGTAGAATATATATTTAATATAATACATTGGCGCTACTGGGGGAGATGATGGGGTACAGAAATCTGCTGCCCAGGCTGGAGTCCTACACCACCGCCAGTGCAAAGTCATTACTCCTGAGAGATGACTCATGTTTCAGCAACCCTCAACAAGCTAATGACCCAAAGACATACTGTGAAACTTCAACTAATAGTCCAAGCTATAACTTGCTTGAATCACTGAAATCAACAGGCCTATATTTGGGACAGGTGTCTATATGGGACAGGCCTTTAATCCCTTGCACACAACTGTTGCTCAGCAAAGATGAGAAATACAATCAACTTCTTTATTTAACCCAGGATGAATGTCACTTGTGTAAAAATAAGGCTTCAGATTATGATTAAGAATCATTCATTTGCTCTAGCTGCGACAGACAGCACATCAGAGAGAGAGAGTTATAGCATACGAGGATTACGGCACCCAGTATACCTATACAACTGCACTTCATCCTGTTAAAACGATTTTCACAACGGATTATTTTTTATGAAAAACCCTTTTGTGATAGAGGGATCGATATATAATTTGAGGTAGCCAACAACCTGATTTTATACATCCAAAGAACTTCTACCAAAAAAAACAAAAAACAAAAGAACTACTTGGCAACCCGGCGTCTAATTAAGACAAGCGTTATTTGTCAAATGTGCAGCCACACCAGGCTAATAAAAGAAACTAGGCGTTTAATTGAGTAAAAGTTTTACAGAGGTGAGCACCTATATGGAGGATAATCGCCTCACTCGTTGGATACTACCGTTAATCCTCTTCACTGGTGGAAACTATCAGTAAACTTTCTGTTGCTGCCATTACACAAACAAACTCGGTTCAATAGCTGCCCAGTTAGCATGAGCTAACACAGCAGTAGTGGCTAACATGCAACATCGAGCTGTTAAACAGTCCCAACAAACTTTTAGTGAAACCAAAACGACTCGACCCGTTAAGCAAGACATGCAGATTCTCAGCGTCCCTGACGGGGAGCTCACACTCCTGAAGCACAAGTGTCATGATAAACAGAGAGGAAGAGATAGAAAGGAGCCCCTGAGTAAAGCAATACGCTACATGCAGCTCTACTGTTTTGCAAAATGAATGGCTTACTACCTTATTCTTCTTCTGTTAGGGGTTTCATTTATCACCCAAAATGACAGCACAACCTGAGAGCATGAACTGTAGGTGATGCTTGTAGTTAGAAAGAGCATTGGTAGTAGTTACACCAATAGCAAACATGTAGCAGGAGCCAGAGAGAGTGACTTTATCATGTTGTTTTTGTTGAGAAAAGTTCACAGGCAGCATAGCATTCTGGTCTTGGTCTGGTCACTGTCAGTTGAGGAAATTGCTACTTTTGTCTTTGCTGCCATGGATTTCTCTCTGAGTGTTCAGCATCTGTAGAAATGGTACTGCATCACTGGAGGGGAAAAAAGAGTGCTACGACTCGGAGGTCTTGACACCACATCCTGATGTTTACTGCTGGTGTCTGAGAGAGCGGAAACATTGATTCCTCCCACTGTAGCTGGGCAGAAAATATCTCGCATGATGTGCAACATAGTCTCTGGTTGGCCAATCTGTTGTTTGATTACAAGTGGATTTCTTTTAAAGCAGTTGTTGTACAACTAACTGCATTCTTGCACACAAAATGCAATTTGAAATCCCTGAATTTGTAAATACAAAATAATTGAGTGGCTGTCTATTTTTGAAGACACTGTCAGCTTTGCATGCAGTAATGACTAAAAGTAGCAAGATCTCAGTGTACTACCCTCCGTGTGGCAGTAATTAATTGGTGAGGACACACAATCCAGTGTGTTAGGAGAATACAACACTGAGATGCAAGGCCAGTCATTCCATGTGTGATTTAAGGCTCTAAAACATCAGCGGCGTCAACAGAGACATTTCTGTTGGACCTGCTATTGAGATGTGACAAAGCAGGTATGGGTACATTTCCTGAAATGATAATGGACTGGGAGAGGGATCACGACTCAGACAACAGCCTCTAAACACAACCTGCCTTACTCTGTCACACTCTGTTCCTGCTCAACTGTCACTATGACAACTGGCTGTTCTGCCAGACCTTTAAATTGACTTTGATGTCATGATAATCAAGCCAACAGAAAGGGGTGAAACAAATGATGGAGACTGAGACATACACAATGCAATTATAAAGCTAAGTAAACAATGTGGCTTTAGTGCGATGCTGCCCTAACACCGCTCTGGGCAGCTTCACACCTGACAAATTAATCCACCTCTCTTGCTCCTGCTCCTCTCTCTCTGGAGTGTGCTTTGCAAGCAAAGGAAAGAAATCATCTGTGGGCTGAGCCATCAGCTTTCCCACTGGTTTGGGCTCCCCTCTTCCCCAGCAGGCCAACATGATCACTCCACCCATTACAGGTAGTCGGCCGCGAGCCAGACCACGCAGGCAGAGACTGCAAGTTTTACACTGCTGCCCGCAGCCCCAGATGCTGTTTTTCTGACACCTCCTTGCTCACAGCCTGACATTAGGGCTGCTCACAACAAGCTAGCAACCTCTTCAAATCTGATCGCAGCCTCAGCCATAATGGCCCCAACTCATTATATCCGCTGTAATTTTGAAAAGCGGTGACAAAAAGGACTTAAGCAAAACGGGGGTTAATTACACAATGTCATTAAATTACATTACTGTCCCAGTTTAAGCCGGATCCTCCTCCACACTTTGCCGTACAGGAACACTGTCTGGCTTGTAATTTCTGCGCTCACAAAATGCAGAAAGATGAGTCAAAAAAAAATCTCTCAAAACATATTTGCTCTATTTAATTACAGCACCATTAGAGGCAGACATTTTCTGTCAAGTGCTAACCCCGGGGCACAGCAGAACACCTTGCTGTGCGGCCTATTAAAAATTCCTATTGTGAGGTGCTTAACCATTTTGTTTGTTACAAAAGAAAAATAAGAAAATTGCATTTAATTTACCACTGGACCTTCAAGCTTATGTCATATCTGATCATACTTCCTGTTTATACTATAGCACTAACGTAAATAGGGACGCTCAAAATATATATCGGGCCGATATTGGGACATTTTTGTAATATTGCATTATTTCCCTAATTAAAATGATAACGATTTAACATTGGTTTGCAAGCTGAGGAAGAAGAACAACAATTGCAGCATGATGTCTAGAGGGCAAAACATGTCACGGTGTGAACGTCTTTCTTCAGAGGAAGACAACACAATGGTGCCAAGGGTCTGATCTCTGACTCCTCCGATACCCCACCAGTTCCTGCAGCTGTTTACCAGGTTAGATACAGCGCTGATGGGCAGCTCTGCAGTGCAGTTTATACACAGCTGATACACCACAGAATTACACAGTAACACTGGGCTTCATCATCTCCCTCTCTCTTACCGTTAACTATAAATTTAATACTGAATAAAAGTCATTTTACTTTCACATCCTTGTATTTATTATGTTCATCTGTAGTGTAGGGTTATATGGGGACAGGGGCCTTGAGGGTTGGCCATTTCACAATCCCCAGAAAATCTCCCTCGTTTTCCCAGCCTGATGTCGGCAGGTAGGAAGAGTCAGAGCTGTTTTTTGTTTTTGTTGTGTTAGCAACAGTGATGTCAGTTTGATTTGGTTCGGTCAGGGCTATGGAATATTAAATCAGCCATATTTTCTCACTGTATCTTAGCCTTTCTTACCCTCAGGTGTACATAAACTACAGGTTGTATACTTCTTTTTAAAATACAAGAAGGTGCGTGGTTATCGTATCGGTTATTGGCCATGAGAAGTGGGTAATTATCGGCTATCGATATAGGTTGAAAAAATCCATTATCGGTACGCTGTATTTTTCTTAACTTTAGAGTGCAAACTCACTGATCGATCCCGATGCTTTAAAGTGCAAAAACTGCTCCTACAACAGCAGCAAAAACAATCCATCAACCAACAAAACCACGCTTTCATTCTGAGACTTAAATCCAGTTTACTGTTTTAAGCATAGCACCTGACTCAACAGCAAGACAAGGTGCATGTATACTGAAACATCTAAAACATTTCACACCTGCAGTATCACTTTTGTTCAGGTGGAAAAACATTATTTCTAGATGGACTTCCAGGGTGACAACTTGTCGGTGCCGTGGGAATAATGCTTCGGTGCTGTATGTCTGGTAAATTATCGATGTCAGACATCTGAGTGCTGATGATCACCGGGCCAAAGCTAATGGTTAAATGAGATGTGTACCCAGAGAGGTTTTAGTGTCAGCCTTGATGCACAAAATCATCTATTTACATCCTCCAGTTCAAATGGGTTCTCTCACAGAGCATTGTAGCTGCGAGGCTTGTGGTTTTCGAGGGGTTTTTATAGGGCGACACACAAGAGCCACGGAGACCCATCATGTTTCGGATATTGTCATGGCAACACAGCTCAATTACGAGTGGGACTCTGATGGTAACAGAGAGGCGATTGTTTAAAATGCAGTGTGCAAGACATTTGAAAAATTTCCAGTAATTCCATGTATGCACAAGTACTTAAAGAAAGACTATCCAACATGTGAGTGCAAGGGATTTTTTTTTTTATCACATTACCGTAGTGTGCAAAAGAAAATCGCTTAATTTAAGTGCATAAGTGGGTCTTAACATCTTTAAGGATTTCTTGGGATAAAGAATAGGATAATAAATGATCTCAGAAATGGAGGGAGGTAGGTTTTTTTAATTTCACTTACTCCAGCACAGTGGCCTTTAAGTCCAAATAATGCATAGATATAAATGGATATGGAAAAAAATCCTGGCAACATTTGCAAAGTCATCTCCACCTCATCCCTCCTTTACTCTCCACAACAAAAATCTCCACATAAAGCAATGAGACGTGCATTACTCATCGATCGCTGCTTCTCAATACATTTGACAGATGAGTATGAAGTGCCGCCTGTGGCAGTGCGATCACCGCAAAACCTGCCTTCATGTTCCAAGCGCTGGAGGTGACAGAGTAAGTTGTAACCACGAACACGTAGGCGGCTCAGAAATATATCAAATCACTTGTAAACATAAAAAACCCATTCTGTGTCTAGACCTTGGAGACAAATACACTACCTGCGAGGAATTTAGTATTTTTAACCTTTGTGTCATATTATGTAAGCCCTGACTTTTACAAAATACACTCAAGTGGTTCACAGTCTGACTGAAAGCTGAAGGTAATAAATCAGTGTGAGTGAGGGAGCCTGAAGGCTGGTCTACATCAGAGTCCAAAGTCCTGCTGATAAAGGCCAGCGTTCACACTGATAAGGTTAAAGAAAACTCTCAGAATCAAACACATGCTTCATTCTCAGATTCTCAGAATAGACAAAACGCTCACACACACACACGTTTCAAAATATTGTGATTCTGCATGCACAAAACAAGGCATTAAAGCACCTGCAGTGAGGGCTCTTACCTTACTGTCTGTGGGTAACTCCCTCTTTCCGAAATGCTGGCCCATGCTGCTGACAGAGACTGTAAGAAAAACAGAGGATGAGTTCACACCAGGAGAAGACTGTAAACAGCACATTATGGGAAGATTGTGTAGTCCTCCTTATCTAAGCAAGATAGGCTGCATCTTGAGTCAGTGTGTGAAACTGTAGCATCACACATGGTGCGTGTGCCAGATTGAGGTGGGAAAACTGTCAGTGGAACCTTGGTGTGGACCAAAGTGGACCAGGGTCACTTGAAAAGGAAGGTTTAAGTCCACTTCCAGCCAAAATTAGGTGGTTATTTATGCTCTCTGATGTCACCAAGACACAAACACATAAGTGAATATCAGAAGGTAGAAACGTGGCCGGCTTGGCACAGGAAGTAGAGCCGGACTGCTATTTCACCTGCATGCGAGTGGTTTTGCAGGACGCAGCGGTGCATGTTTGGGCAGGCTCCGTGACCATCTCTGCAGCCCATGCTCTGAGTGCATGTTCATATGATAAACTGTGTGTACTTTTGTAAGACTGCAGAACAAAAAAACAAAATTATTTGGGCTGGAGGAAACTGAGAGGTTGGACTGTGAGGTGTAGGATACCTGTATTTCTAGAGCTTGGGAAATCAGGCAAACTAGACTGAATGATACACGATACAAGTATGAAGGCATACAGAACATACTAATCATCCATCCATCTATTTTCTAACCGCTTATCCTCTTGAGGGTCGCGGGGGGGCTGGAGCCTATCCCAGCTGACATTGGGCGAGAGGCAGGGTACACCCTGGACAGGTCGCCAGACTATCACAGGGCTGACACCTACGTACAATTTAGAGTCACCAATTAACCTATCCCCAATCTGCATGTCTTTGGACTGTGGGAGGAAGCCGGAGTACCCGGAGAAAAGCCATGCTGGCACGGGGAGAACATGCAAACTCCGCACAGAATGGCTCCCACATCCGGGATCGAACCAGGAACCCTCTTGCTGTGAGGCAACGGTGCTAACCACCACACCACCGTGCCGCCCATACTTATCATGTTTTCCTATAATTTCCATAGTTTGGTCTCACACCAATGATACTCTGCTTCGAAAGTCCATTTGGGTCATCTATTAATACAAGAAATGACATAGGAATCAGTGCAACATTATTAAGGCCAAAACACACCGGCAGCCTTCATATGACGGCGGTGTCATTGACCTGAACAAAGCGTCGCGCTGCGGGGCGTCAACCGGATTTCTATTGCACACTCCAGTCCGCTAGGCTGGGAAGTACAAAATAGCACTTTTTCAAGGGCAGTGACACTGGAAAAATAGGACAATAGCGTAAAGTGCCGCAGTGCGGCACGTCGACACGCGTCGAGCCGCCGTCGGTGTGGGTTTGTGAATAGAAAATAATGGGGGCGGTTGTTTTGACGTGTGTCGTACGCCGCCGGTGTGTTTTGGCCTTCATGGTCAATTTGAGATTGTATCAGCAGTCAGGGAAGTCAACTGAAAATCTGCAGGGAAGTGTGGTCATGGTTGTAGCCGTATCAGCAGTAACAAAGAGCAAAAATCCATGTGCTTCTTTGTACACTGATCACAAAAAATAAAAAATAATTTCTGCTAGAAGTTACAGTTAAGTGTGAGATCTTCTATGGGTTAAATGTTAGAGTTAAAGCAAACATTGCATTAATAGTTTTGCACTCTTATCCAAAAAGTGACAAAACGACAAAATGTGAGGCCGACAAGAACGTGCATCAGACACACAACCCTGTGTGATGCAGGATGCACGGCACCATCCCCCACTGAACTACCAAGTCCCAAGGGAATCCTGTCAAACAACGTTGTCAGTGATCCCTGGCTCCTCTTGTCAACATGCTGAAGTGAAGCGCTTTGGATAAAATCCATTTGGAAACAGAGCAAAAATGTGTTCTGTAGCATATTGTTACTGTGGGATCACTTCCTTTCACTTACATATGAAACAAGACACAAGGACAATGCTTCAATCCCTCTTCACTTTCTGATATAACAGGAAAAATCGTCTGATGTGTTACCATGGTTACCTTTATCTTGCATGAGTATAGGCTATACGTCGCCTCTATAGACTGCTTATCACAATCGCCTCATGAGTAGTTCATAATCAGCAGATGGATTTAATGGTAGCTCTTGATGCTATAAGGGTTAGTCTGCTCTGTTTGCTCACACCACAAACAGCTAACTTGTCTAACAACAGACCCTCCTTTTTGGGCTGTCTTGGTCCAGTTTCTTGGTTGGCAGTGTATTTTTGTTAAAACCTTTTACATCAGGCCAAGCAAATCAAACACAACTGGCAAAAGCACCAGGGATGGTATATTTAGTTTATTCCTCTGATGGCCTGCGGTGCTACCACTGCTGGAAAAAAAAAAAAAAAACATGTCCGCCAGTGATTAGTAGCTACTTAATTAGTGTCATCATCCTTGAATTTGACACAGTTCTCCACAGCTGATGATTCATCTTTTGAAGAACAAATTATTGTTTTGCCACGGGGTGCTGCAAATTAGTCTCATGCTCACTAATATCTAGTGTGCTGGTCATGGGCAAAAATGAAACAATAGGAGTGTGTCATTGTCATACAAAATGCAGCTGCGATGATTAAAATGATTAAAAACATCCATCACAATATCCTCTGTAATTTTGCAGCACTAAAAGGTGAGGGCCACATAAGACAGTGTCATTGCTTCCTGTGTCACAGCATCTCTTTCACAATGTACATGCTTTTCACAGCAGTAAATGTCAAACTAAAGTGCAGCTGCAATAACTCCAAAAAATTGACACCAAACTGACTCTAGCCAACAGGTGTACTGCCAAGTTACTGAAAAGCACCAACACGAACTCCCCCTTCCCCTCAAGGGAAGAGAGGCAAACTAATGAGGGCTCAGCTCTCTCCATGTGGAAGAAGTGAGAAATGATAGGCCTTGAGCAGTGAAAGGTCCAACATAAAACCAACCAAGAATTTTCATACCCAAATAAATGTGAGAAATGAAAGATTCCAACAGAAGCAAACAAGAACTGTCATTTATTCATCTGTGCAGGTGAGAAAAGGTGTAAAACACTAACAGTGTTTATCAAACAGTAGTGCTGAATATCTCCGCCTGCACCCACCACTCAGAGGAAAAACATCTTTCCTCTAAGGGACCATTCTCTTTTACTTTCAGATAATCATAGCGTGTATTTTTTGGCTTTCAGGAGAGTGTTGGAGCCATCAAAAAGGCTTTCATCATTTTTGGCACCTTGATTATTTCCTTTTCAGGCCTTTCTTTATTTCATAACAATACCTGCATACTTCATGGTTGTGTCCCCTGTCAACAATGTTATGCTACAATGCAGTTTATGCTAAACAAATGTTTGGTAATGTGGTTCACTGATGGTCCAGACTGATGCTGGCACAGGCTTCTGACATTATGCTTGGCTTCTTCAGCCAAGAAGGCAGAGAACTCTCCATATGAACACCAACACTACTGAAAAATGATCTTAATCCATTCATGAATGCAACATTTGTCAGCGTTATTACTCAAATCTCAATTACCGGGCCTATCACATCCCCTACTCAAAGGTCAATCACTCTGAAGGATTCAAAGATATGTTAATAAAGCCTTTGAACAATCAGGATCTACAATCATGGCCAAATCATTACACAATTATGCTCACACACACATACACACACACAAACACACACACGATTTAACACCTTGCTAGGCTTATGCAACTGTCAAGTCAGGTTAATGACATACAGCTCAGAGCCTCCCACAGTGAATAAAAATTAAGCATTGAGAGGTGTTATTACATCCACTGTCTTTCAAACAGGGAGCACAGGGGAGAACTGTTTACCATGAGCAGCAGTTTCAGCAGTCCTTCTGGATCTTAGGATAGAAAAAATGTGATTAAAATCTAATCAGCTTGAAAAGTTCAAGATTTTACATCACGGCAATGTGGCTCAAGGTAAACAGCTCTACACTCAAGAGAACAGAATAAAAAAAACACTGACAGGCCATAGCAATTAGACACTCTCCCAGGAACTGAAAAAACTCTTCTCTTCTGAGAAACTGTCTCATTACAACATGATGTACTGATGGCGCATTTAGGAGAGGAGCAGCTGTATATGAAAGTAAGTTTATTAATAACCTGTTAACACATATCATCACCCTGGGAAGCTGCCATGGGAACGGTACCTAACAGCTGCCACATTACACATCGAGCGGGGCAGTATTAGTGTTCATTTGGTCGTGCTTCTGAACATCTGACAAATGTAAATGCAACAGTCACTCTCCTTTCAGCATTGGTTTAGTTCACATACTCTTTGAGATTAATATCTTACCCTTTGGCAGCAAACTTCTCCACTATTTTAACTGACTAGGTAGTCATTAACTTTGTCTGTCTAGTGTTACGATGTATAAAGAAAATCGAACACAACGTTTGAGGCAGGGCCCCATTCATTCCTATGAAAGTTGCTCAGTGGTGCTTCCCTGGTATAACATCTTTATTGCTGAGCACACTGCAGACTCTTGAGGGCTGAGTGGCTAAATTCCAGTTTAGCGCTCTGCTAACTCGAATGGGGATAACATAATTTAATGGTGCGGCTCTTCTAGGCTTTCGAAATGCTATCAGACTGAATCCTAAAAATGAAACAAGCCATTTTGAGGGGTTGTGACACTCAAAAATATGTATCCATTGATTTACCGAGGTCTCTTTTAAAATGTAACTCCATGGAAAAAAAGTCTTTTAGGGCCCAGTGGCATCACATGATGGCCCAGAATTGTAATGCCACTGTTTGGCCATTATTGAAACTGACTTCAAAGCCTGGCACACTTCCTGGACGCCTGAGTAGCCTGCAGTAGGTTTGTACAGTTGCCTGTTGTGGCTGGAAACAAAGTTGGTGAGTGTTGAGAATGAACCAGAACAGTAAAGTTGCAGGTATGAATGTCAATGATTAACACTGTAAAAGCAGTGTCTCCGTCTGGCAGCTTTCCAGTCTACCTTGCTCTCCATCCAGACATCCATGCTAATGCCAAAATACCAGCTGACCAACAGAAGCAGCTAACAGATGCTCAATAAGGCAGGGGAGCTCAGACAGTGGGGAGCGCTGCAGCAGTTACAATGCTAATGTCGGGGACAAGTAGTATTCCCTAACAGCATTAAAATAAAAACTAGGAACTCTCTCAGCGTCACTGCTCCTTCTCCCTTCTTTGGTTGTAAATCCAATTTACAAGGGGAAATGAAATGCTAATGGATTCCCTGAGCCGGTAAATTTGGCATGACAGTATTTGTGCATGTTGAGACATCTGTTCCACGTGGACTGGTGTTTTCAGCAGCTGGGCCAAACAGTGAACAAATAATGCTGGAGTCACCCCAATCATGTAGCCGGGGTATACTTAGTATCTTAAAGTCTAAATTCTGTCAAGAGATCGATGTAACCCATTTTGTTTACTTGGTAACAGCTGTTTGCTGTTGAAGGCTACAAGAAAAATGTATCCAGACTGTCTCTTAGGTGCTAGATCTGTCCATATTGATTAGTGTAACTTTAAATCAGCTGTTATAAGTTTGAGCTTATGTTCTCGTTGCCCCAACAACTGCTTCAGGCGGGCTTTAAGCATCTTAAAGAATTGAAACGGCCAGACTCGCATGAACCTGTCAAAAATAAAATCAAGCTAACCCTGTTATAGACTTAAAGGGTATAATAAGGCATGAAAAACATCTCTGGTTAAAGCTCCAACACTGGACAGTCTGGCAAGTCTGTTCTGATCCTGTGAGCATATTAAATAGATAAAGAAGAGGCTATGTCTGATGGTTGTGTGTGAAAAATTGACAAATTTTTCTCACAGCTCCTATTGGATGATAATCTTCCAATGAACTAAAAGAAAACTGACCTTTTAGAAGACTGGATATAGTACCTCAATTGGTCAGACTTAGGGGTGGGTGATAAGACCCTAAAATAATATCCCAATATTTCAGGGTATTTTTGCGATAACGATATTCTTGACAATATGACAAATTATTATAAAAAAGAAAAAAAAATTAAGAAAATAGAATTGCATGAGTGCGCGGTGCGAGAACAGCGGAAGAGATGCTGCGCTGCTGCCACAGGAGCCGCTGAATGAGTTCCCTCTGAGCAGTAACACACTAAAAGAGTCTGAGAAGTCCGGGGCGGTTCATAAAACATTTAGGACACCACAGTTTATTTCACACGACTAAAGCTCCTTCTCTTTTTCAAACTACTGTGGAGTCTGTGATACTTTCGCTTTCAGTCATGTAGCAGTATGACGTCAATATGTCAACATGTCAAAATATTGTCAGTAGCACAAAACAAGAATATACAGAATTATCGCGGTATTATTGTGGATATGATATGGCACACCCCAAACTGAAAGAATAAAGAACAGGGTTATCTGTGTGCAGTTATCTACATGAAAGTGGCTTTTTAGAGCACAACTCTGTATCACAACACACGTGTGCACACAGCTAATTCTCTAGTGTTGTGACACCATTTACGGCTAGTGACTTTTATAAACGTCGAGGGCTTAGATTGGCTCTATAGATGAAGATTTGCATAAGTGACCTCACAACTTCCTTTTAAATGGTGTTTGTGAACAAAGAGAATGGGTTGAATCATATCTGAGTGTGCTGGTGGTTGAGCCATAACAGTCAAAGAAAGATCAAACAAGAAGCTACCAAAAAAAACAATGAAACATCCAGTTGATTAAACAAACAGGACACAATCATAACGCCAGCAGCTGTGTGCATTCAGTTTAGCGTAAAAGCCGATAACCATTTTGTTGGTCATTGGGGGACGCAGGGATCCTGTGTGACTGAACGTGAGGCCTCGCAGCCAGTTCCACTCTCAGATGTTACACAATCGAAGCCGAGATCTTGCAAGGACTTGCAAGAAAAGACTGTTGCATAATAGAGTGTGAGAGAGGGACATGAAGAGAGGAGGGAGGGGAGGTGTGATGCAGGGCTGCCATTAGAATTCACCGGCAGTACTTTTTACATGTAAAAAAAAAAAAAAAAAATCCCCACAATTATTTGCCTGGCCTTTACTTTTTCCTCACACATCGCCCTGTAATTTAGACAGAAATAGGAAAGTGGTGGAAAGTGTGTGGCGAGGGAAAAATTGCAATCACTCCTTCCCAGTTTAACCCATATAAGATGCTGTTAATTGCCAGGTGTGTCTGAGTGCATCTCTCCAAACATTTCTGTGTGCTTTTGAAATATACCATTATGGAAAAAGCTCTTATGATAGGGTGGCTACATACAGGCCAGCACCTGGAAGAATCTATTACCACTCAGCAGAGCCTGCAGTACATATGAGCAATTATCTGTCTGAGCTGTCCATCACCAGAGGCTATTTCAAATACGCATCCTCATAATGTTTTTACATGGCTTCGACAGAGATAACAAACAAGCCCATTAAAAAAACACAGCATGTTGACATAAACCTCCTGTTTTCTGTGACCATTTTCAGGTTTCAATTTCACACCTGGACAATGGAACTGAGATCCTCAAAAAACGCTTTCCAGAGAGGATAACCACAGCTTTGACATTTGGTAGATAAAGAGAGATGTATGATGGCAGCATTGTCCACCATGCGGGCTACAGAAAAGCTAGAGGAATCAAACCCTCAATGAAAACCTTCTCGAGGCCGCCTGCTGCAAATCTGGTTCAGGTAATATTTCATCAACCGATAAAAAGGACAATCCTTCTTTCTTTCAATGAGATGGGTGGTAGAGCTATTCATTTCACTGACTGTAGGTCTGTGAAGTTGAAAGGGATATTACCTTGCTGCAACATAAATCTCCCTGTCAGAATCAGATGAGCTGTTTGTAATGCTTCCAAAAAAGGCAGAATGGATTACTCTACAACAACCAAGGAAATAAAACTCTTGGGAGCCATAAGGTTTGGAAACAATATCGTTCAGCACAATGAGGCTTGCTTTATCAACCTGCAGTAAGTGTGTTTGTGCTTTCATTTTGGAGAAACAATTACGAACAAAGCCAAAACAATACCTCGCGAATAGATTTCCCAGGATTGCCCTGTCTGAAGGATACTTCCTCAAAGTGAGGGTTGGCAAACATAAAAACTGACTTTTATGGGCCTGTGACTCACAGAAAAGATGGATTAGAGGAGCCAAGTAAACAATGTGGTGTTTTTTTTATTATTTGTTTCTGTGCAGCTTGTGAGTACATCAACATGTCAACCGCTACAAGAATTCAAGCCCAACTTTCCCACAAAGGCACAGATGGGAAAAAAAGGAATGTGAGAATATAAACCTCATGGTGGTGAGATTTGGTTCTGTTGGAATTTATGAGGTTTTCTGGTCAGTTGCTAAAGTGCTGAACACACAGAAGACGAAGCAGAAAAACAGTCAGTTATATCATATTATCATAGATGTAAACATCCTGTCTGGTGATCAACCCCACAGATGTAATGTTGTTTTATGAAGTTCAAATATAGGCCAGGGTCATGCAATTCATGGCAGTCGAAACAGCTTCTTTCTACATCTGTTACAGCAGCCAGCCTACAGCCGAATCACAATGTTTGTTTACAGTAACCTCCAGGTATACAACCTCTGCGACATGTACACAGAATTTAACAGCGCTGAGCAAACAGGGGTGAGCAACAGCTGAGAAATCAAAAGAAAATGGTTAAGTCGTGCTGTGTATGAGGGTAAGATGCTAAATAAAGATAGATGTGGTTTGTAAAAGACGCTAGCGAAGCAACACAGTATATAAATAAGCACAGCTGAAACGTCAGATACGTTGGACCACCAGTGTCCAGCTATACACGGTGTATATGTTTAACGCTACTCTGAGGGATGAAAATGACAACAAAATTTTTAAAAAGAACCCATTCATACCTGGTATTGGCATGCATTACCATAAGTGGAGAGCCGAGACACATTGCCGTTGACACCTGTTTCTATCATGTGTCTCCAGCTCACCACTTGTGTTCAGATTTCATTATAATTACATGCACACTCTCACTAGCATGCTCGTTAGTCGTGTTAGCAGTTGTGTCAGTACATCTGGAGATATTGCTGTCAGCAGAATTCAACAAGCCTCCTTCTTTAGGGCAAAGCAATGGACAGTCATGCAACACTTCGTCCAACTTGTCTTAAAATGGGCAAGTTATAGCAAGTGAGCATGCTGTCACCAAAACAACCACCACCTCCTGCACTGATGACATATTCTTTGTTGGGGACGCACTAGGGTGCATTAGCGTTTACACTACAGAAGATGTGTGGTCAAACCCGTCCCAGACCACCTTGGCAAGTGGTTTGAGTGACTAGATCACAATGCTTCTTGGTGGTTGTTTACACTTGTGATCGGGGCAGTCAAAACACATGTTAATACCAGACATAAACAGGCCATTAGTTTACTGATTTCACATTTATCCACAGTTCAAATCAATTGCCAGTTGTCTTCTCGGAAATGATTGCTGTCATGACATTATGTTGATTCAGCATACTTATCAACAGTCCATATATTACACATGAATCACTGTGTGCATATTTGATTCAATAGGAAGCCTGCCCGGCGTAATGCTGCACGACATGCTGACAAACCCATTTCTCAATCTACCACTAAAGCTGGAAGTGGCTGGAACACACGTGCATCTGTCTGCTGTTGCCTGGTTCCTTTGTTTCGCTTTAAGTTTGCTGTTGTGCATGCTAGACGAGACAACAGCTTCTTTTAAAACCCTCTGGCTGCCCTCAATGACTGCACCCTGTTACACTCTACTGAGAGTCAATTACGTAATGAATACGGAGCGTGTGTATGGAGAGGGGAGGACACAAGAGAGAGTGATGAGATATGAAATATTGATAGTTACACACTGTCTATCACTGAAAGAACTCTACTCTTACAAAAAGATCTGAGGTCAAAGGTCAACATCTGTCCCTGACATAGATGACTGCACACTGCAGGAAGCCTGACTTCCTTTCTCTCTACTTCTCTTTCAGCCTCGACTGGTCCTTATCTGTGAGGTTGGCTGAGCAACATATGTCATGCTTGAAAACAATGTGAAGGTGAAAGAGAGAGCAAAAGCAGTACTGGCATGTAAAGGAGTTTGGAGGATGGTGTGTTTTTCCCCAGCCTTTCCAAAACCAAAAATACAAAAGCAAAAGTGTGAGAAATGGACTAAATTGTGCACTAATCAGCTCTAACTTAACTTGTTATTGTTAGCAATGTGTTTAAAGACATATCAGATGCCAAAACACCACGGTTTGCTCAAGTTCCCAAGATGGCAATTCATTTATTTTTGGGCAAGATGATTGCGAGGTAAATATGAGAAATATGGTGTTCACGTTACAAACTAATTCATCAGGAATGTGCACTTGCATGTAAGTTACCATCTAACGTCACAATGCAGCAAAGTCAAGCCAGGTGCAACTTTTTTTACCGAACGACCCTGCGTTGTTTTGCCACCCCCTTGTATTGATGGACTGCTGTTAAGATCTGACAGCGACATTTGTCATACTCAGGTTAGAAATGAGACGCCTGCGGCTGACCCTTGTTTGATTCCAATATTTCAAAGAATTCTGAGTTTTATATCTGCCACCGTTATTTTGTGAGACAACAGAAAGCTTGGCATGTGTAGCAACAGTGACTAAGGAGGATGGGGTAGCTAACAGCTGATGGCTTAACGTCTCAATTTTCTTTGAAGAAGGTGTTAAACCTACCAACCACTGGCAACACAGAAACAAAATAACCACCGAACTGACAAAACTGTGGTATCGAACTCATCCCTGGTTATTTCAGTTTTAGAATGACCTTCGGTGGATTCAGCTGTACTTTTAGATATGGTCCCCCCCCCTCTATTAAATATGAAAGGAGGCTCCCACATGCTTGAGCTTTACACTGCCGACTTGTATAATCAGAACAGACATGTCCTGTGAATTTCAGCCTTATATGATAATATTTACCCTTTAGAGCAGGCACATCCTGACAGCTGAGAATATTACTGCCAGGTATTGTCCCCCCTCTATTACATATGAAAGGAGGCTGAAAATCACAGGACATGTCTGTTCTGATGATACAAGTCAGCGATCCTGAAATGTTTGTTTCTCCTCTATAATACACATTCTACATCTCGGAGGCGACGTCTTTCCACATACATGCTTGCTTCGCCTTTCAAACGGGGCAGAATTCCGAGGGAAACAGTAGGAGAGACACAGCCCGAGAGGGATACAACACCGGAGGGAGAAGCAGGTCCGTGGAGCTGTGCGCCGGACGAAAAAAACAAGAGCGTCGCACCAAATGTGCACTGCTACGGCGTCGCTTTGGGCTGCAAGTGCGCATGATGCCCGTCTACACTGAAAGTAATGGGTTTGTGCGCACAAAAGATGCTACATCCGAACACCCCCCATGCACACACACAGGCTTTAACCAAGGCGGCGGCCAAAATCACCCAGGTGGCCCTTCTTTGTCTTAGATAGACAGGGAAAACCGTGACTTCCAATTTCTGGCAGATTCCCCAACCACAGGAATGCTAAGCTGGTTGGCAAACCCTTTACTAACGGATAGAGCTTCAGCTTCACGTTCATCACACCATCACCACTCCTCCTAAATCAGTGGTACTCAACCTTTTTCATGCAAAGAACCCCTAAATTGATACACAGTAAGTCATGGACCACCATTTAAGATTTCCCTTCAAGGACTTACATTGGGCTAATTTCTGTAGTGATTTTTATAGCGACAATAAATTATTCCCCATCTTTCTGGGGACCCCCTGGAACTCCCTCAAGGACCCCTGGGGGTCCCTGGAACCCTGGTTGAGATCCATCCTAGATAACAATGCCAGTCTGGTTTGAACTCAACATTGTGAATAAGTGAGTACAGTTGTGAAGTGGAGGGTACACGCAGGTAAACCGGGTTACACCCACCTTTTTGGCCGTTTACAGTATACACACCTATCAGCTAAAGAGCCACTGGAATATAAAGGACAGTATACCCACTTCCTCCTCGGTACCGATCTACCTAGTGGTACACCCACCTCATCAACTACCACTACACCACTGAGTGAGTACAGTTGTGAGTGGGATAAGGCTAGAGGAGCTTCACGGGACAACTGCCAATATTTGGAAGGTTCCTGTGTAGCCAGCAGATGTCAAGGCAAAGACTACTTGCATGCACCAGCCATTTTGGCTCATCTCTATAAACATATGAAAGCTAAATCATCATCAGATGATAGCCGATGGGTTCCGAGATTGCATTACAAACACAATTTGTTATATGGCACTCATGTGATGGGTCAGTAATACTCGGACTACAAATGGAATACAAAAGGACACCAGAATGCTTTTAATACCAAAACCTTGTCCCTTTACCAACAGGTTCTGCATTCATATGCATTTTTTTTATAGAGACTAGACACAAAATATCCAAATAAGGGACAAAAACACAAAGCTCTGGCACCAAACTCATTCCAAGCTTCTTTACGTTGTCAGAATGACTTGCCGCAGATTCACTGGAATCATATCTGCAGTTTTCAGCAGATCACATCACCCAATCTTAGGAATGTCATGCTGCTTGGCAAACTCTTGACTGAAGATAAAGCCTTGCATTGATGCTCATCACTGCTGTTATCCCATAATCATGATCATCACCACTCCTCCTAGATGACAATGCCAGTCTGGTTTGAGCTCAGCACTATGAATAAGTCAGGACAGTTGTATGTGGGACCAGGCTAGAAAAGAAGTCACAGTTGTGTGAGTTCAGTAACCAGTCAGCTGTGAGCGTCACACTGAACTACAGCAGCTCCACCACCAACACAATGTTTGCCTGTGGGCTCCAGCTGCCTATCAGCAACACCAGGGCTGCTGCTTTCGTACTGTTACTTCCTGCTTTCTTGACATTAGATAAGTGTGCTTTCCATTCAAGTCTTGCACACACACTCTGATGTTGTACAGTGGAGGGTGGTTGGGGGTGTACAGACAAATATGCAGCTGTTATTCTCCACATTTTTTAAAAGGCACATATGGCTCTGAGGGAATATTAAACTCCAGTGGATAAACAATACTCCCAGGGGTAGCTATTGCTTTGTTAATTCAAGCATATAGTTGTTTTACTTTATGCATGGGCACCTCCCGTTATTCCCTAGGGTGTCCTAGTGATATAGGCTCGTGCCTGAAGCATAAGCTCAGTGCTCCTCAAAGGAGATAACCACCACCACCACCTGGGGTTTGCCATCTAATAATCCAAGCAACAACCTCTTGACTTGGATCTGGAGGCAAAGCATTCGGTTTTACCATCTGCTGAGATCCCTGTGAGGGAGGAGACACTCCTGGCTGTGACGCCATTGCAGATGACAGTGTACCACCCTGAGCTGTATGGCAACACCACGCCTCGGGCAAAACTAACAAAACTATTGCGTTGTCGCAGGGGGGGTGTTCATATAGCAGGTAATGTGACTCAACCTGTCTGCCAAGAACAGGCACAGACAGGAGGGGAAGTGTGAGAAGAGAGGAAGTTTGTGAGTCTGTGAGGACGGAAGTTGACTAACCTCAATGTATCACCTGCAAAACACAGATATGACATGCAGTCACACGCACATTTAGTGAGCAAGATGGAAAACTTCACTTAGTGTGGAAACACCGGAGCACCCAACTTTTCACATAGCTTTCTGCAAAGCTACACTCACAGTACAGCCGGCCGGTATAAGCTCGTCTTGTACATAAATACAAAGGAATGCAGAGTGACACACGTGACGGCTGAGCAAACCTCCTGGCATTTTTCTCTCTTGGCTGAGCTGGGGCAAATCCAGTGAAATGCAAAGGAATGCAATCCCGCGGCCTTCCCGACTCAGGTAGTGGCAGGCAAACCGAGGCTTTTCCTCCAACTACTGTATGTGGAGGTTACGCCACAACTGCTGGCATCCTGCTATGCATCAAAACAAGCTTTTTCTGTCGTGTTAGTAATCCTTGACATGCCTCAAATCTATTAGATCATCCCAAAGAAGTTTCTATCACTACACCACCAATCTGTGTCAAAAGTGAATCATGTTATCTGCTGTGTGTGACCCAGACAGTGTCATTTTTTCATGGTCCACCTGATATGATGAATTGAGAATAAGATTCCTCAGTGTTTCAGCTAACATGATCTGCCTTTTGTTCCGTCTTTATCAACCAAAGGAGGATATAAAAGGTGAGGACTAACCCTACATTTAGTTTGTATCAAAAGAAGCCAGAGGTTACCTTGCTGAGTGTTCCCTGTCTAGAGGACATCCAGGGCTGCAGGCTTTAATAAATCAGTGCAATTCAGACGTAAGCAGCCACTCATGTGTGAGTACTTTATTTATAGACCGTGCATAGCAGTGACAGTAAACGAGCATGTCACCGCTTTGAGACCCACACTCTCTCTTTTTCTGACATTAAACTAGCAGACTGTGTGTAAAAACGACAGCCATATGCTGCTGTTACATCTTGGCAGTTCTCCCCTTCAGCAGACCAACAGTGCAGCGCTCAACAGTTGTTCTGTTCAGTTAGGCAAATAGAGCCCGTATGGTTCCTGTTACAGGCCTTCACTGTCTGTTTTTATGTAAAGTCAAGTAACAAGTGGAGCTTGCTGCTGACAAGTCCTCGCTTGGGATGCGGAATGATGTAATACTTAATTTCCACTGGGATTCACTGTGTATATTCTCGGCCCCTAAAAGCCTGCACACCAGTCTGTCCACTGGTCAAGACAAAAAAAATACAATATATTAAAACCACTGACACTGACATTCTTCCTTTACACTGCCTTCAAGTAGGAGCAAAACTCCATTTAAAATTTTTCAGTTTAAAGAAGACACAGTTTGGTGCAAAAGTCCCTGCCTCATGTAACTTGATTTATAATTGACACGAATCGTTATGACCATCTGATTAATTCGGTATATATATGATCCGCTTATCAATATGCGCATTTGATTAACTTTAAACAAAATATCTCGTTTCCCATTGGTCCAACGGCCCACTGCTACCAAAACATACTGGGGGTTTCCGGTAGCAAACAGTGTGGAGCCGTTACAAAAGTCTGAATTTTATTGGGTTAAAGTCCTGCTTTGGTTGCGGTATGTACGCCGAATTAAAGGGAACTATCTAATGATTGACATCAGGCCTTGAATGTCATTCAACACAGCGTGTTATATTGCTACCAAGCAAATAAGCTTTAAATTGCATTACTGTTAACTGTGATTGGCTCAACGAGAGAGAGAAGGCAACAGGGAGGGTGGTGGTTGGTAGAGGTGGTGGTGGGGGGCGACACTGTCAAAGCACATGACAAAGCAGTGACACTATCTGGTGGCAGTGATGCTTATTAAACAACACTTACTATGAACGGTCACACCGAGTTACGCAGACTTGGACGAGCAAGAAAATGACATACCGAGCATATTTTCCCTGCAGCTTTCGAAACGGCTGTTACGCACTGTAAACAAGTCGACGTGGATGACATGTTTACTATCGTTACACCGCGTAACCCGCGGTCGAAAAAAAAGCACAAGAAGCTATAGTATCCAGCGCATATGTGTAACGTTACAGTCTGTACACGGGCTTTGTCGCCTTGTATTTGTTTTTGTAAATGTTACCAGGTTGACTGTGCACATACCCGTCTCCTGTGTAAAATGCATCCACAGCTGAGCCTTGTACTGGATGTAACCAACTGTCAGTCTTCTCTCAACAGTGGTCGACGGTGGTCGTCATCAACATCAACAATAACGCCTTTTTCCCCTTTATGGTTCGCCGCTGCTGTGATCACCAGCGTGTCTCCGTTAAAAAAAAAAAAGAAAAAGAAAAAAAAACGTGTCTCGGTGCTTCCTGATTTAGGTACAGCGGTGATGATGTTGTTTGTAAGGGGTGGGGCGGAATGCAGCTTTAGTCCGCCAAGAAATGTGGTCTAAAAAGCCCGTTGGTGCACGTCTGTGCATGATTAGTAGCTCGTGCTTCATGGCAGGGAGGGTTAAATAAACGCGCCAAACAAAGTCGTGATTTGGAGATAAGACCTCGAGTAGTCCACAGATCATGAGTCAAAGAGCTGCAGGGTTTGCTCACTCAGGGACAGCAACCTGAAGACATTTTATGTCCTGCACCACACACTTTCTGTTTACTGTTGGCCGCTGCACCCTGAGCCTACCTGCAGCCAGCAGGTGATGTCAGTGCCTTGCTCAGGGGCACTGTTGTTGAGTAAGAGGTGGGTGGCATTTACTGCGGACATTTTTCAGGCAGTGCAGGAGTAAAATCCATCCTGCTGGCCACTTTGAATAATTCATAAAACTTCCATTATAAGAAATACGCATAAAACTGTTCAGGTCCAGTGTGTAGGATTTAGGGATATTCATGCTGAAATGGAATTAAAAAAAAAAAAAAAAAATCATGTTTTCTTTAGTGTATAATATCTGAAAATGGGAACTGTAGATTTTATGTTAAATATCTTCAGTTACCTTGAGTTAAGATTTTCCTTTAAGTCCTTGTTAAAATTTCCTCAAAATAAAATTGGTTGCACAAAACACTCTTAAGTCTTCGCTTTAAGGTTTCCTTAAAATAGGTACTACAGTATTCACATTTTTCTCCTTGTCTTGGTCTTATACATAAGGAATCCTTATCATTGCACAAAACACCTTAGCACACTGAAGGTCCCTCTGACTCTATCTTAACCGCAATATTATTTATGGTGATAAATGAGAAAAACTAACACACCCCACAGGAACTCAATGGATAAGCTTTTGATTTTGCACTACAGCTTTGACTGAATTAATTTTAATCGCAGTTTCTTCCTATAATCGTTCTCTGTTTTCTGGTATTCTGGGATCAAATTTACTTTGTAGTGTTTGCTTTCTATGATTGAATTCCTCCAGAAGTATAATCTTTTCCTCCTCTGACCAATATGGTTTTCTTGTCTTCTTGTCTTGTGCCATTTTTCCATTATCTCACTATAAGCCAACTTTGTGAGTCGATAACAGGCATCGCGAGCATGAGTCCAAGCAAATAAACAATCTCCATGGAAACCTTTACTGCTGTAAGATCTCATTCAATGCAGTAAATGAGTTCATGTTTATCCTTTTCAGAGATTCTGTGCAACTGTGTAAGACCCTCAGCTAAGAAATGAATAAAGAATGATGACATTTTCTTTGAATTCTCCCTCAAAGTTAAGACTAGGTCCTTGAAAAAAAAAAGCTATTCACAAAGTGTCTTAGCCCTTAAAAGAGCTCCTAAGGTGAAAAACTGTTAAAAGTAGAGAGGAGGACTTTTAAGAGGCTTAAGAGTTTCTTAATCAGAGGAGAAAATGGTGGAAACACAAATATGTCAGAGTCTTTAAACACTGGATGACAGTAAGTATATGAAATGCTACAGATTAGATAGTGCAGGAATAATATATGTGGTTGATCTCATCAGGGATACGCACACATTTCCCACCTAATGCTTTAATGTCAGAAATAAAAGGATCACAACACTGAGATATTTGGAAAACTGGAAAAATGCAACAGTGCAGCAGTGATGACTTGAGTCTGTCTAAACCTTCCACCAGCAGAGTGATAACATTAACAATGACAACACTTTCGCAGTCAGCAGTTCATTTCATTTCCACTGGGTGTCCACACCTTACAGGCTCACAAAAGGGTGTGTCTCTGACAACTAATCACACCTGTTAAAAGAATGCATCATACCTAGCAATGGGGTCGACCACACCCCCTCACTAAGGTTAAAGTGTCTGTTCCTGCCTTTCTCAGAATTGCTAGGAGTTGCTAGGAGCTCTCTGAGAGTATTCTCAGAATGTTTGTGAATACGGCCCCTGGTTCGTTTGTTTTAGAGAGGAAGAGACTTCTACAGATAAAATCCTCCTACACAAAAAACACTATAAAGAATTCTAACCGGGAGAAGTTTCAGCTCATTGCAATCTGCAATCCTCTCCACTAGATATCACTAAATCCCCCTAAATCATACACACTTCTCCTTTAAGTGACATTTCGACAACACTGACCCTTGGGTGCATTTTCAGACAGACCACTGTTGGCTGCAACTGAAAAAAATGTCTTGAGTACTTGTTTCCCTTTTTGCAACTTACGGTTCCGTTCCTTCCTTATGTGAAACATGTCCACACATAATACCAGGGGTGTAAATATAGACAGTGCAAGCAGTGCAGTTGCATTGGGGCCCATGGAAAGGGGGGGTGGCGGGGCTGGAGAGAGTTGGGAGAAGAGTGGGTCCTTCAGAAGTATTCAGATTGTCTCCTCAAAAACACAGCTGTAGTTGTCAGTAGTAATCTATAGCAAAATTATTTCTTTTCTAATTCTACATAAACTATAAAACTATAAGTAAACTACATATATAAAAACACTACTCAGTTAAATCAGTCATTTCTTATTTTCTTTTGTGTTAGTATTAGTAAATACATTTACTGAACTTTGTAATTGAAAACCACCTGAAAAGATATGAGAAAATAAGGGTAATGCATTCATGGATAGTTTACTAAACAGGCCTACTGGGGACATGCATATGCCACGTGGCCCAAGGCATCAGGGGTCCCCTATGGGCCTCTCTGTTAGAGGTGACATGTCTTGTGGTAATGTCAGTTATTATGATATAACATGAGCAAATTTGCTGCATATAGAGCGCTTCACTTTTGATGTATGACGTAGGGCTTACATTTTGCTGACATTTCTTCTTAACTTAACATTTTGAAATCAGGACTTTTACTTGTAGTGGAGTAGGATGGATCTGAATACTTTTTTTTTAGCACTGCACCTGATGCAACTCACAGTTTAAATGAAAAGAAAAAACTGCGAAAGTTTTACAACAGAACTCTTCATTTTGAGGTGATTCTGCTGCTGTCTTCAAATGAACATCGACTGGAACAAATATTGAATCAAGAAAAGATGATTTTAAAAAATGTATTTGTCCTTGAGGCAAAAGCTCATATTTTTTTTATTTGAGCGGAATAATTTGGCTGATGATAATGTCAGCAAATAGCCCATCACACAAAGTTTTTTTAGTAGGAATGCACTGCAGTCCAATAAGAGGAACTTTTTTTTACACTTTAAATTAAAATACCACAGGCTTTATACTGATTTTTTCCTTTTCCTTTTCTTTATTGTCCCCCAGAAACATGTCCCCAAGTGATATTAATTGAAAATAATTTCTGCACCTTCCTCTCATAACGAAAGTGCCTCAGTGCTCAGTTTTTACTTTTACCACCTCAAGGTCCTTATAGTTTTATCCTCTCAGGACACCAAAGCAAAACTGCTAAAACTCTCATCACTTTGAAAGTGAAGTCAAACAGAGATGAACCTTCAGGATGACCTTACTTCCCCTTCAAAATAAAGTGTGTTTTTTCCCTTAACTCTGATTCTATGGAGATCCATGCAGACCAAAATCAAATCCCACAACCCAACATAAATACTTCTCAACACTAGTACTTCCTATGTAAAGCCTATGACGCTGATCGGAGAAGATTTGACTCATCTGTAAGGTAGGCTACTGTCATTTCCATATTAATGATGTTAGTGATGCTGTTGGAGGGAGGTTGCAGTACTTTATGCTTTATCCTTTAAAAGTTCATGGCTAAATTTACATTTTGTATTTAATTGTATTTCATTTTACGTTGCTATGATTACATTTTGAGCTGTGTTTAGTCTGGCTCATCACTCAGATCTCAGATGTTAGATGGCTGTAAGAGAGACAGGGTTGTTTAAGAACATCGTCAAAACTCCAAAGGCATTTTAATACTGTCCTGCTTTAAACCTAGCCCACATGTACATGGGTATTTTTCAAAACAGTTTTTTCTCCCTCCATCATATCAAAATATTAGTTATACACAAGTACTGTTATTAAAAAAAGTCTGTCACGCAAAACACAACCGAAGCATCATTAAGAGCCAAACCATTAGGTGATGAGCAGTGACCTCCTTAGCACATTTTGACGCCTCTGTTCCTCATTATAGTGGAAGTGGACTTTACATACAACAGTCCTGTTAACGAGGTTAGAGCCAACACTATTTTGGCCGCATCCACCATTGCACGAAATATCGCCTTATTTGTGATGCCTCATAAAAGAGATAACATCACACACTTTCATGTTGCAGGCCTGCTTTCTCTGTATACACATCAACACTGAAAACAGAGTTTCTAAAAATCTCCATTTTGAAAGAGTTTTACAAAAGGTGCACTTTCAAAGACTTAAAATGTGTGTGAATGAAAAGCTAAAATGCACAGAAATGGCTATTTTCTTCAAATATACTCATATACGTGTGGACTACGCCTTATTCTCTTCAGATTTGTTCATTGTACATTTTTATTTTTATAAGTTTAAGTTTCATCTTAGGTGAGCTTATTTGTTTGAAATAATTGTAGGGAAATATAAAATAGAGTTTATTGACGGTGGCATGCTGTTTTGGCTGATGTAGCAGTGGTAGTATAGGTAAGGAAAAGGGGGTTGTTGTGTTGTGGTGAGGAGCAGTGAGAGCTGGCATTTGAGGGCGGTGGCTCTGGGACGCCAGAGATCACGGTCTAGCCTCCTGAAGGTGTTGTGGGACCAACTAGACGAAACACCGATGAAGAGAGGTTCCCACCTGATGACCCCAAAGACATGTTAGTTATCACTGCTCACTGGTCTACATAGGTAAGCTGTGCCATAAGCTATTTTCACTGGGTGCTGATCCCTTTTCTGGAGCACAAGTTTCTTGTGTTTATTTCAAACTTAACTGATTTTCATTCAGTCTCATTTTAATTAAAGAACTATAAAGAGCTATTTCATCTTTTCTCTCTTTAAACTATGAGATAAAAATGAAGCAAAAACTCATGTTCTTTTGTCAAATTTGAGACATTACTATCAAGAAACTTTATACATTGAGATATTTCCAATTAATCATAAAGAAAGCAATCAATGAAACCCTGAACAAGAGTCTGTAACCATGTGGCTCTGTGACGCTGTAGGAGCTGTAGTGCTTTGAGCTAAATGCTAATGCCAGCATGCTAATAGGCTTTAAATAACAATGCAAACATGCTAATGATAGCATGTTTAATGTGTTTACCATGCTCAGCGTGTTAGTATGCTAACATTGGAGTCATAGTTCGTCACATGACAATTTATCAGGCCTTAGCAATCCTGCTCAAAGATGATCTGATTTGATGCTGTAATGTGATGATGCAGCAATGACCAGAGAAATCAAATAGCCACTGATAATGTATCCGGGATGATCGGGTCCAATCCATCCTGACTCAGAGCTCCCGATAGCAGAGGTTTGGTTTTGTGGGAGCTGAGTGGTGGGGGGTGGCATTGGGCGGTAGAGTTGGGGGGGCGGGGTTGGGGTGCTGGCAGAATCAAGGGAGATCAGCCCAAGGCAGAGAAAATGACTCAACATTGTCAGTCATATGATAATAACCCATTAGCTTTGAGCCTGGGCTGATTTTGACAGAGATACAGTAACTGGTTGTCATGGAAATAGCCAGGCCTCACTTGAGGTAATGGATCTAAATCAGCATGGAATATCCATCACAGTAACTCCGAGGAAGGGGGCTGTTTGTTGTCTTTGAGGGAAACGTGTCCTTATTGCTCAGCGAGATGTACGCGATCATATTTCCTTTACGTAAACGTAGAAGTCATGATATCCTCAGTTAGCTATTGATTGAAATTAAAACTCCACAATAATCACAGGGTCTTTACTTCCACCAGTTTCAGACAAGGACAGATGGTGAATAAAGGGCCTGAAACAGACTCATCCTCATGATTTCATGTTTTTATGTATCACTGGATGTTTTGCGTGATTACTTGCTGGAAATAAATCCAGGTTTCTTGCTCCCATCTATATCTGTCCAGAATGTAATTAGCCTGAGTGAAAGTACTCATGCATACAGCAGCAAGATGGATTTCCTCTCATCCTTAACTAAAGGGTCCATTTAGATGTGGTTTGAAGATCTTCCAGCTATATGAGTACAGTGTACCATCGTGTACCCTGAGCGGAACCACAAATGAGCCTATAGATGTCAGGAAGTAGAGTTCTCACTTGGTCAATCAACAGTCTACAAAGCTCACTCTATTGAGCACAATACATCTACTGAGAACTTCGCTAACTTCACATGTGTAAACCAAGTACTCATGTTGTGTTACCTTGAATTTGTGAAGAACACATTGTTTTCCCGCATGCTTCCACAGAAAACGACGAACATATTCATTTATTGATTGATTGGGGACCACATTTCACAACAGCAAAACAGAAAAGACCACTTAACAAATCCTCACACGGCTTGTTCAGTATTATACAAGTCTCATTCATCCAGTCGTATGCTCAGTACTTCACAAACACATGCATTAAAAACCTTAAAACTGAACTCAAAGTAAAACTTACCTTTGCTGTCTTCAAAGCCAGATTCCAATACTAAAGTTTTATCAGCAAAAATGCGTGTGTTTGGGAAGTACTGAGCCTATGACTGGATAAATGAGACTTGCATTATACTTGATGAGTTGTGTGAGAGTTTGTAAACTGAGATATATATACCCTTCAAATTAGTGTGTGTATGTGGGTTTTTTTTAAATGCAAGAACACCTCCTAAAATTAGGTGATAGACCCCTTTCCTGTTGCCAGTAGACTGGAGGAAAGTAGACTAAAGGGGCTAAAATTAGCACGTCCAACGGTATGACGTAGTTCCATCACTGCTGATTGGAGCTGATCGAAGCTGGAGCCGATAAATAACCGTGACTACTGCAGAGTAAATGGCAATTGTGACCTTTCCCATTAACTACAATTAGTGGGTGTTAGTGGCTTTTTGTGTGCAGTGGGAAAGGGATAGTTTTGCTGTCATTAAACGTGGTCCCGATTCAATCAATAAATCAATAAATCAATATGTTTGCTGTTTTCTGTTGAAGCATGCAAGGAAAAACAAAGTTTTCTTCACAAATTCAAAGGTAACACAGCGTAATTTATTGATACACAAATAATCAGTTGTGGGTGAGGTATTCCTTTAACCTCATCAGCTTCATAAATGTTTTGCTGTTGTTTACTGTTGGCCCACTTTCAGTTTATATTCTTAAACTGACAAACACTATGAAATGACTCTCAAACACACAGAGGCTTTCAACTCTTCCCCAATGAATAAATTGTCAACTGTGTATTGAGGGTAACTGGTTTTGGATCTGCACATGTGAACATCATAGCTGGGTCAGGATAGCCTGATTGTACGACACATGACCTATGTTACACTGAGACAAAATGACAAGCAAGTATAAAGTCCTTCTTGGTCACCACTAGCTAGTTTTAAACTAGAGATTTACTCATTTGGGTAAAGTTTTAGAAATGTCTTTGCTTGTAAAGACTTCAGTGTAAATCAGTTGCTAGGAAACATCACGAGCGCCCATTCAAAAGCAATTAACCATTTACTCACTGCAGCATTGCAACCAATGTAATACAGCTACAAAAGAAAATCTGCCAATCCTTTATATACCCAAGATTTTGAACGCGACTGATATTACCTGGGGACATCTCATAATTTGTAATAATTGTGAAGTCCTCTGTGATCTTAATCCCATGATAAACTGCCATGATCGTTATTTGTTAAGTAAAAAATCCACAAATTACCGACCATATTTCATCCAACAGGTCGTGTGACAATATTAGTCTTGTGCCAATCGGCATTTCTGTGATTTGGGGTCATATTGAAGCTTTTTGTTTGCTCGGTGCCTCATTTCCGGCTCTTTCCCCGTGGAGAGTTGAAGAGGCTGTGTTGGCAAATATAAATAAATTTTGACAGCATTTTGGGTGCAGGAAACTCATTTTGTTATGCAACAAGTAGACTGGTTCGCAGAGAGAGCAAGCTCAAATCCATCAGAGAATTGAAATCTTGAAAGATGATGAGATGAATAACGTGACAATGTGCCGGAGAATCAGTTCTGTTTGTTTACCCCACATTTAAAAGAAAGGGAGGTTAACACTGTACATCACCACGAGTGGTGCTGTGTAGTGTACACTGTGTTGTGTAGAGTGGAGTTACAAATGACTGTGTGCGTCATCCCTGGGGGATAGTGTCAGTAAATTCAAATTTAATACAGACTTTGCTTATCCTGTGCGAATGTGCTGCATAAAACACAAACATGGAAAGCAAATTTTCTAAATCAAATACTGTCCCCTGGTTGTACTAGTCTCATTTGAATAGGGCTTTTGTAATATTCATATATAAAGACATGGAGAAATATGTGTTATACAGTTAGTGTTATATTTTTATTGTATCGTGCAGTTTAGAATGAGAAATATGATTACATTAAGCCAATCAAAGTCATATGGTTATTTTGTTATTAGCATAACTTAAGGTAAGCTATTTTCTGTTGTATTTTGTGTTTTTATGCTCTTTAAAATCTTCCCAACAACCTGTGTAAAGGTCCAGTGTGTAGGATTTAGTGGCATCTAGTGTTGAGGTGGCAGAACTTCTCTTCAACCTTCAGAGACTTCTCTCATGTGCCAAGCATTTAGAAGAACTACGGTGCCTGACACAAAAGTATGAAAACATGAATGGCCCTGTCTAGTACCAGTGTTTGGTTTGTCCATTCTTGGCTACTGCAAAAACAACACGGCTTGAATTTGTAACACGGCCAGACGTAACCTTTCGCAGTGTTATGATTCACTGCTGGTTGGCTGGACAGCGCTTGTCGTGGCAGTATGATACATGGATAAGCAGCGTCGGTTCATATTGCTGTCGGACAGCACCTGTCCTAGTGGTATGATACGCCACTGGATGGCGTCAGGTTGGGATGCTTCCAGTAACAACATAATATAAGGAGCTGGAAGGTTCCTGTAGGGCGGGCAGGAGGGGTAGTGGATAGGTTTAAGAAACCTTGGAGCTTCCCTATTAATGTAGAGGCAAACCATTGAGTTTTTTCCCCTAACCTAACTGCTTGTGTTGCATAAACCTAAACACATGCTTTTGTTGACATCTTGGCGTTGGTTGTGCCGTCCTAGAACAATAACAACAGACACAGGAGGATACCTAGCACATAATATGTAGATGTGAAAGGTGACTGAGAAAGTGGCAATATGCGACGAGTTAGTCTGAGAATGTGTTGACATGACCAACTCTGTGGGACAGGACCTGCTTTCTATGTAGATAGAAAGGCTCATTCTAATGCAATGAAAACAAAACAAAACAAAAAAATCTTAGGCCCTGTTTAGACGACAACGGTTTCTCTAAAAACGTAAAAGTCTGTCCTTGGCGTTTTAAAAAAATTCTGCGTTTATATGACGACGTTATTGAAACGATCCCCGTTCACACGGAGCCGCAAAATCTACTGGAAACGCTGTAGTATGCACGCCAGGCCAATGGGTGGCAGTGTAAATTTGCAAAGCAACACCACGGCATGACACCATGCACCTGCGCTGAAGCGCCTTCCTCTACAACGCGGTGATTACAAACCAAAACAAAGAAGATACAATGGCGAAAGCATGCACAGATAACTTTGTCTGGATGGACGACGAGGTGGAGTTGCTACAGTAACAGATCTACACTTCACTTCAAATCAACAGGGTGAGCAGCACAAACAGAGCTCGGCATTGTTGTTGTGATGGTCGACTTTTTTGGGCTTGCCTAGTGACTGGAACCGTAATGCGCATGTGCGAAAAGTCTCCGTTTTGAGAGGAACTGCATATTGCAAGTTTACATGACAACGGAGACGCTGCCGTTTCCAAAAAAATTGCACTCTGGAACCCGTTTTCAAAACGTTGTGTTTTCAGGCACCCAAAACGCCGCTGTCGTGTAAACGATCGGCCAAAACGCAACTAAAGTTGACCGTTTTCGGTTGAAATCGTTGTCGTATAAACGGGACCATAGTTACATGTGATTATGAACAGATAAAATCATCACTATGAGTATTATAAACCATTTCTGCCAATAGATGCCTCTAATTCCTACACACTAGACCTTTGCAATTATGATGCCGGTGATGATGTCGTCATTATTAAACAGCAGTTTGATGAAGTGCTAGGTCAGATGTTTAACCTTGTATTAGCAAGTTAACATTTGTTAGCAGTTCAGTTAGCTATGTAACAGTTACATCTGGCAGCTATTGGCTGTAAATATTTAGCAAGTATTTAGATTGGTGCTACCTGTTTTGATTTAGTTGTATGGAAATCCTACTTCTTAAACTGTAGTTAATGGCCTTCCGATACTTTTACCTATACCTTTACCTGTACCTATAACTGAACAGATTGTGGTTTGTATGTAAGTGAACTGATGAGAATGATTGAATGCAAAATAATTAATACTGAACTGAGAAACTGCACAGATGTTCTTGTACTAAAGAGATTTGAGAGAACACTTACAAGCAGCAATGACACTGACCAAGCATGAAGCGGTGACAGGAAGCATAAAATTGGCAAAGTAATTGAAGCAGCAAGCTTAGTATTCAGGCAGGAGATTTCACTACTTCAAATTCAGAGATGAGATGTCTCGCCTTTTATTAATGCTGACATAAATTTATTATAAATGGTCAGGGTTACCTAGAGTGTGGTTTTTAAAAAAAAGTACAATCAGCCAAAGGGCACTTTGGGACATTTTATGAGCAATTGCGCTTTATCTCTTCACATTTGGCTAATGACCTCCAAGAAACCTGATGGATATTAAACATCGCCTGGTTTCACCTTTTTCGGCTTAATCATGAAGAAGGGGGAAAAAGCTGGGATAACATCTCACACACGGAGCAAAGCCATGACTGCTGCCAGGTATATACGAATCATCTCACAAAGGGTTTGATTGGTAAGTCTAAGCTATGGTGGTATGGTTTAGATATAAAGGACATGTGGTGCTGATGCACAGAACTGCCACAAATTTCACCCCAAAAAAAAGCAATTTAGCTTTTCTGGAGAAAATAAATAGAGGGATTTAGTTTGCTCCGAATGGTGTAAAGGACTCTTGACCAGCATTCAGCCTGTTGAAAGGTCAATATGATAACAATCTAATGCCTACTTTATACTTATGTGGAAAAGCTTCTGCAGGCGGTTTATGGGGCTTGTCTGAAAAATGTGATGTGCTAGACATTGCATACACCACAGCAGTTTGATTGGACACAGCTGGGACTTGGGATTTCCAGATGATTCTGGTCCCAACACATGTGAAATCACATGCTATGCGCACTCGCCACAATACTACATATGCCTGGCGTGCAGGGGAAGTCCCCTCACCAGAACGCACAGAAAGCATAGGCACACAGCTGCAGTAGTGGAAATTAGGCTAGCACACATTAATTGAAAGTTTGCTTGAAGATGGGGTGAGACCACTTTCTCTGTTCCCCAACCAGTAATGCTGACACATGGAAGTGATTAAAGGACTTCATAACTTTGAGTTCTCTGGGCCACAACTCTCACAAACCTCAATAAATGATAACAGGCTTTTCAGTTTTGACTTCATGAGACAAAGCAGTACACTGATGCTTAAAATTGACTTGCTTTATCTACGTAACAAAGAATGTGCAATAAAGCGTGCCTGATTCATTCGGGCTAAACAGGGACAGCATTTCTAATTATTTAAAATAGAATGCTGTGCTGAATGAAACCCATACAGAGTGCTGCTCTGATGTGCAGCAGAACAAGCACGAGTTTGTGTGGAACTGCCAGTATTGGCATATTCCCAATGTGATAATGCATCCCCAATGCTGTTCGAAACCACAGAGATTAACCTGTGTGACTTTGCTAAATCAAATTGGCTGGTACAGTGTTCTCATTATCTCCACTGATAACCCACCAAACACACAGGGAATTGGCGCCAGACACAGCAGCTAATAATCTTTGAGCAGGGCCAGAACACTCAGAAGATGGTAACAGTAGAGTCCCATCATGGCTGGATTTTAAAAAGTCTTAAATGCATGTCATCATTATAAATTAGCCCCATAATGGAAAACATCCATAAAATATTTTTTTTAAAAATCAGTTGGATCTGATTTATTTCCTCTTCAAACTCTTACTAATGGGACAAACTTCTTGTCATGAACTAGCTGGACACAATATGATACACATTTTAAACAATGGGCCTGCATTAAAAACTAGGACATGAAGTTCGAGGGAAGTGGTTATTTACCAGAGAGGGCAAATCTGATAAAAGGTGCGATTGAAGTGCATTATGGGACATGTAGGACTTTGGATCTTGACACATGCTAGGGAATCAATGTAGGTATATATTGAGCTGTCCTGCATAGACTTCGATCATTTTTTTGTTTAATTTAGTCTCTTGTAAGCCTCTCAGCTTTGTGGAAGTCCAATTCAAAATCACTGGAGGACGTTTTTAGAAATACTAGCTGGCACATAGTAACTCACCATAACAGCAAATAGTCATTTTTATACTTTATTTTTTTGTGAAGATTAAACAAATGACATGTAACACTTTAATTAATTAGCTTTAGAGGTGCTGGTAGGTTACTGTAGGACGTTGCCAGGCAAGCTGTTAGCTCTGCCTCCAGTCTTTATGCTAAACTAAGCTAACCAGCTGTTGGCTAAAGCTTTGCATTTAGCGTAGACATATGAGAGTAATATCAATCTTCTCATCTAACTCTTGGTAATATTACAGGGCTAGGTGGTGCAGTGATTAGCATTGGCGCCTCACAGCAAGAGGGTTCCTCGTTCGGACCTGGGGTGGGGGAGCAGTGTGGGTTATTTCCAGGTACTCCGGCTTCCTCCCACAGTCCAGAGACAGGCAGGTTAGGGTAACTGGTGACTCTAAATTGGCTGTACGTGTGAATGTGAGCGTGAATGGTTGTCTGTCTCTACTGTATGTGTTAGCCCTGTGATTGTCTGGCGACCTGTCCAGGGTGTACCCCACCTCTTGCCCAGTGTCAGCTGGGATAGGCTCCAGCACCCTATGACCCCCAATAGGGTAGGTGGTCACAGAATGAATATTCCTTTAAGGTGAAAGTTAAGTGAAATTGGGATTTTGTATCAGCAAATACCAATAAAGCACATCAAAGATAAAAGGAAATAAATAATATAGAAGTGGACACTTAACACATCACTGTAGAACATAAGAAATTCAGCCATTAGTAAATTAGGATGGACACAAAGTCAATAGCATACACAAAATGTTCTGTCATGTTACTGTAGAATAACCTTTTACCCATTTGTTTTGTATTGGTTGTTGTTGTTCGTCTGACCTTTGAATAACAATTATGCTGAGCATTTAGAGGTTACATTCAATCTAATCATGTCCAGATGGATGGATGGCTGTTTATGATATGTCTGCCTCGCCTCTTGTCAGTACTGTTTCTGTTTGCTGGAGGGTGCCGCGAGCATTGAGCTGCGCTCGTGAGTTCTTAAAGTCAGACAGGAGCAGAAACTACTGATTTATTCCGTTCTAAACCGTCCTCGCCTACGCCTTTCAGCTCTGTTGCCATAACTGTTGGCAGAGCTCGGTGATCTTTCATTTCATTTTCATTTCCTTTCAGGACTGCAGAAAAACTCATTGGTGCCAGCCTCCTCTCCATGCATGACTTATTCTCCTCCAGTCAGTAAAAGGGCAGGTAACATCACTGCAGACCCCTCACACTCTGGACAGTACCTGTTCCTACTTCTCCCCTGTGGTGGGTGCTATAGAACCCACTTTCGCTTTTAAGCCACACCTCAAAGCTACGTGACATCCTCCTGGATTCATCTTTTTTATATATGTTCACATTCTATGTTTATTTTTGTAAGATGGGTTTATCTTCATTGCAGTTTTATTATGTCAGTCTCTATTCTTACATGACATCTATGACATGTCCGTCCTGGAGGGATTCTTCCTCATTTGCCCTTCCAGTTTTCCCCGTTAAAGTTTAGCAAGGCAAGGGTTAAATATATATGTATATATATATATATATATATATATATATATATATGAAGCTGATTTTTATTTCCTTTTTTTTATTATTTAAATTTTTATTAATTTTTAAGACAAAAAAAACAAAAAAAAACAGACACACGCACACACACACCCACAAACACCAAAATTAACACAGACTTAACAAAGACAGCGTCATTCCCACAACATTAACAGCAGAGCTCACAGTATATGTTTCAAAAGTCCAACAGCTCAGCATCGTCTATTGAAAAGTTCATAAGTTGACCCATTCCGGGGGTCAGGCCCGAAAAAAAAAAAGAACAAGCACAAAAAAACAAACAAACAAAAAAGAAACAAACAAGCAAAACAGAATATACATCCGCATGGCAAATAGATTCCTCAAAAGTATAATGTTTCACTATCCCATATTTACTCCTTTTACAAAAGACAAAAATTGATTCCACACCAGCAGATATGATTCTTTGTAATAATGCAATTTGGCTATCATTTGTTCAAATGATGCATTCTCTGTCATTAATTTAACCCAATCTCTGTATTCAGGTCTAGCTTGGCCTTTCCAGTCACGAAGAATAACTCTTGCAGCTGAAATAACGCCTGTCATGGCAAGAGCAAATGCAGGTTTTGAAATTTTAGGTAGACATGACCTGTCTCCCAAGAGGCACAGCTGGACTGATTCAGGTACAGGTAGACCAAGCCATTCCTGAATTGTTTTGATTACCTCTCTCCAGAAAGGCAGAACTAAAGGGCAGGCCCACATTGTATGGATAAAAGTGCCTTCATGCATCTTACATTTCCAGCATAAGTTATTTTCGAGTAAGCCCATTTTGTGGAGACGGACGTGTAAAATAATATCGATGAAGTATCTTATAGTGTATAAACTTTCCCTGAGCTTCTCTTGTGAACCAGCCTGCATTAGAGATGATCTTTTTCCAAGAATCCTTGTCAATATTCAAACTTAGATCCTTCTGCCAAATAAGCCTAAGGCTCTCAGTATCGCCATATATGGCATTAGCTGTCATCTTATAAAAAGTGGCAGCTGAATGATTGTTTTTAGGTAATTTAAATTAAGCCTGAATTATATTGTCTTCACCAGGCAGCTGTTTTACCAGACTCACTAAACTACTTCTTATTTGCAAGTATCTCCAAAAGTCAGCTTTGTCTTTTAGGTCAAACTGTGCAGAGTTCTTCAAAAGATTTACATGTTTTGTCAATAGCCAGAGATGATAGATTTCGTATACCCCTCGATAACCATGAGTGCCAGTAAATAGTTTTTTTCTCCACTGTTATTGCTGGGTTATTCCAAGGTGAAGAATATCCCTGTTTATACTGTGAGATCTTTAATAATTTGTGAAGCTTAGCCCAGACATTCTTTGAGTGTTGTAGGATTGGATTAGCCTCTTTGCTCCCACGATTATTAAATATTAGGTTTTTCTGTGACAAAACCTCAATTGGACTAAAAGGGACAGTGAGTTCTTGCTCTATGCCTGTCCATCCTAAATAGTTACTCTCATTTGTCCAATGTCTCGCCAATTTAGCCAGCTCAAAGGCAATACTATACAACTCTACATTAGGTAGGGAAAGCCCACCATTACTTCTCGTTGTGAAAAGTTTTCCTAAATTAATCCTTGGTTTCTTTCCCATTCATAAATAATCTTTTATAATTTGATTGTATTGTTTGAAAAGTTCTCCAGGTATTGTCATTGGCAGCATCATTAATAGATAATTAAATTGAGGGGTAATCACCATTTTAATGGTGTTGATCTTGCCCCACAGACTTAAATTCATCACCTTCCATTTTTCTAAACTGCACTTTATTTTTGTGAGGAGGGGAGTGACATTGATCTGTACTATATTTGCAATATCTGCACACAGTTTGATCCCTAAATATTTCAGACCAGAGGAAATCCACTTAAATTGACCAGCCCCAACCAATTTTTATTTCTTCTAACACAGCTAACTCTGATGGGACACAAACCAATAGAGAGGCTTGCAGGGGAGTAGAAAGGCAAACAGTGGATGGTGAAAAGGAGCGTGCCTTCTGACATGGAAGCAATCACTGTCCGCAAGGAAATGCAACCAGCACTTCTCACTGCTGCAAGAAAAATCTCTCAGTGCTATGAGATATGTTACAAGAAATAGAATATGAATTAAGAGAGTTTCACATCCAAAGGTGGTATAGCAGTTTGTTGTAGAGTTAGACGCAAGCTCTGAAGTAGTTAAAGGCAATAATTTGCAATACATAGCCCTGCATTTAAGATTATAAAAGTGCGTCTGTGCCACAAGTGGGAGGTTAGAATAGAACGAACAGTGATAGCCACCAAACTGACAAAGAGAAGAACCCTGGACCCCTATAAAAACACAACCTTCACCAAGAGAAACTTAAAGCAGCTACAATCGATATTTATAATGTATGAAATGACTTATTGAATGAATTATTACCTGAATCAGCAGCTCCCACTGGATTTATGGAGCTTTGGAGTGAGTTTCAGCTCACTGTTTTAGCTGTCAAACCCTCCACTTTACTGTTTTTGTTCTGTCATAGTGTCGTTTCAAGCTGCAGCAGGCAGCTTTAAAAACCCACTGTGCCATGATCAGCGCCAAAATGAAATGGAGCTTTTAGCATCTGAGGGGTCAGATATTTTTCGCTGGAGTTGGTGTAGAGACTAAAACAGCTAAAATAGAGAAAATATTGGACTCACATTCACCAGGTGGCCAGAGAGAAACAGGACCCAAAGACAAATGATAATATTTCTCCATATCTGCTGGATGTACAAGTAAGCAACTATTTCCAGCCAAGTTCCCCATATAAGATCTGAATATGTCAATACTGTGAGCGCAACTTGTTTCTGCTGCCCCCAGGTGGCCTAAATAATCAGCTATTACAGGCTGAAGAATAAAGGTGTCACAGTATAATCCTGTTTTACTGTTTCATCATTACTTGGCAATCAAACACCACAGCAATGAGCCCCCAGATGGAGCCAAACTTAAAGCAACTCAGAGCTTCTTCAGTGTCTTTGAGCTTGTTAGCAGGTCATTGTTTCTACTGGATGGGCTATGTCACATACTGTTGCTGACAATTAGACAAGTTAGTGTGAGCATTAGAGTGCACAGACTTTAACTGCATGGTTTCATTTCTGGAGACAAAACAGACATCAGGACATCAAGCTTAAGGTTGCAGGAAATTCAAGTGTATTTTCCATCATTATACCACTGTCACAAGACAGCAGGCAGGAGTGGAAAGTAACTAAGCACATTTACATAAGTACTGTACTGAACTACAAATTTGAGGTACTTGCACATTTTATGCTGCTTTATATTTCTACTGCGCTACATTTGGAGAGCAATAGGCTATTGTACTTTTTACTCCACTACATTTATTTGTCACCTGTAGTTAGTTTATTACTATTACTATTATTTTTTATTATACACAATATAAATTAACAAATGCATTATGATATGTAGTACTCCTTTAACTTAAAAGTTGAGTAATCTTCCACCATTGATGACATAACATATACCCCGGCAAGCATTTTGATAAATGATTGATTTTTTAAAGTGTTTTTCAAACAAAGATAACACACAGGATGTGGTTTTAGCTTCTCAGCTATGAGGACTTGCTGATTTATTTTGTTTATCTTTACTTATTATTTTTTTTTTTTACACGTTAGAAGTGTATCCTTGGATTTGGACTCTTGATTTGACAAAACAAGTTATTTAAAGACATCAGCATGAGATCTGACATATTGTGATGGGCATTTTTCACTTTTTTTGATAGTTTGTAGACAAAGTGACGAATAGAACAATCTAAAAATTGGATGGCAGACTAATCAATAGTGAAATAATTGTACACCAGCACCTGTGATCGATCATAACTGCGCACACAGCTTGGACATTGATGAAGTGCCAGTTACAGCAGCAGAAAGAAGTCTCTAAATATATTTGCTATAGTATTTCAATAGTGTGTTATCAGTGAACCACGGCATGATAAGTTCAACTCAGAGGGCTTCTGTCACATTGAACAATAAGCCAATATTTTGCACATGAAAATGTCATCAGCAACTCTGTCTTCTGGGGAATCTGCTCATCGTGCCCTTTGGTCCAAAACTGCTGAGGAACTTTCTGCTTTTGGATGTCATGATTCCTACGGGTGACACTTTTTAGTCGTCTCTAGCTTGTAAGACCTTTGTCATTTTAGTTCAGTTCACAATTATGAGGTCTTTTTCCATATTTGGTGTATAACTATGGATCCTTATGGAGCTGTGTAGCAGTTTGGGAAAGCACATGATGCTTTGTTTAAAAATGATAAATTATTTTTTCTTTGGTATTTTGTGATTGTTGTAAAGCAATTAAAAATATTATTTCTTTTAATGTGACTTTGTTAACCTGAAAGGCGTCTTTGCTCATCACTGAATGCAGCACTCACTCCACAGTATATTTTTCTCACTTTATATTCATTTTGATTCATGCCTATGAGTTGCTGAAATAACCTTACATTTTTAGAAAGCTTATTTCCCCTTGATGGCAACAGAGAATGACACTCACATGAGGCAGTCATAGCAAGATTGCCAAACAAAATTGCTGTGTGGTATAGAGCAATTCTGACAATCCAGGCGGATAATGGCAGTGACATTTGCACCCGAGCCCTTTGTGCGTCAGAAATAATTGATGCTAAGCAAATGACATTGTCCTCTGGCATCCCAGTTGTATAGAAAGAAACGTATCCAGATAAATATTCTCTTTTTCTCCTCGGTATTTCTTGGGAGGTGGTACAGGTCTATTGGGTGCTGACGCGAACGGCACAGCCCAGCCCCTGCTATAATGTGAGGGGGAAAAGTCCACACGCAAGGAAACAGGCTGCAGAGTGGATGAGCGGCGCCGGAGCGCAGACGCATCAGGTGCGCACAAGGACGGACTCCAAGGCGCGCAGCGGACACTGATGCATGCCGTACAGAGCAATATATAGCTTTGTTTTACGCGTATTATTGATGTGATGTGTAAGAATAAAACGAGGGATTTGCCGAAACCGTAAGATAAAGAGAACAGTGTCTACAGGAGCGCTCGTGGAGACGCACCAGACCACAAACCCGTGCGCTTAAAACTGTCATGAAGCAGTAGCAGCAGCAGCAGCAGGACGCAGACCTCCCATAAGGTCATTTTTTATAACGTTTCAAGCTCATCTAAAGTGGGAAAAATTAATCATGAACTTATCGGAGTCTGTTTGGCTCTGGGAAGAGCCGTGGAACCTCAGCAGAGCAGAGGAGGAAGATGACCAGAAACTTTTATTCGGGATCGGCACGGATAATTTCATCACGCTGCTGGTTTTCGGGCTCATCTTTACGCTCGGCGTGCTGGGCAACTCCATGGTGATCACCGTGCTGGCCCGGAGCAAACCGGGGAAACCACGGAGCACCACCAACATATTCATCCTCAACCTGAGCATAGCAGACCTGTCCTACCTGCTCTTCTGCATCCCTTTCCAGTCCACCATCTACATGATGCCGACGTGGGTTCTGGGCGCCTTCATTTGCAAATTCATCCACTATTTCTTCACCGTGTCCATGCTGGTGAGCATCTTCACTCTGTCTGCCATGTCCGTGGACCGGTACATTGCCATCGTGCACTCCAGAAAGTCCTCTTCTATCCGGGTGGCGAAGCATGCCTTGATCGGGGTGGTGGTGATTTGGATACTCTCTCTGGCCATGGCTGCGCCCGTCATGTATTACCAGAATATTTTTCACAGAGGGGAGAATCACACCTTCTGCTGGGAAGTGTGGCCAGATCAAAACCAGAAGAAAATCTATGTCGTTTGCACGTTTGTTTTTGGTTATGTGTTGCCCCTGCTGCTGATTTCCTTCTGCTATGCAAAGGTAAGGAAAGCATATTGATTATGGTAATTTCCAAGATATCAAAAACTATATAGCTTACCTCTATTTTCTTGCTTACAGGTTTTAAATCACTTGCACAAAAAGCTAAGAAATATGTCCAAAAAGTCAGAGGCATCAAAGAAAAAGGTATGTACTAAGTGGTTTTACAGGGGGAGTGGGAGTGTCATGGATTACAACAATATGTTGGCAAACTTGTCCAACTGTAATCAGTAACAAACACTGAATATACACTGGAGAGCAGATACACATGGGGTGATTTGTTACCTGTTGACTTACTGAGAGTGACATCAACTTGCATCTGAGTTAAAAATATTAAACAATATGACTGTGATATGGCACAATTTTAAGTTCTTACTCTGTGAAAGAAATCTAGTCATCATTATTCTCAACAACATGGACGGATTATGAGACAATGTGCCCCTGAGCATAAGGCCCCACCACCTCTCCTACACAGGAGCAAGACACAGAATTGTTTTGCGTGGCTTTGTACTTGTAGACACCTTCTGTGGTTTTGTGTCTCTCAGTGGTAATTTTGTGTGACCTTGTGGTTGTGGCTCAAGAGGTAAAGCGAGTCAATCAGAAGATCGGTGGCTCGATCCCCGCTTCCTCCACTTCGCATGTCTAAGTGCCCTTGGGCAAGATACTGAACCCCACATTGCTCCTGATGGCTGTTCCATAGGTGTGTGAGTGCATGTGAATGTTTAAGCTGAGTAGCAGGTGGCACCTTGTATGGGTAGCCTCGGCCACTGGTGTGTGAATGTGTGTGTGAATGTGACATGTAGCGTTCAAGCGCTTCGAGTGGTTGGAAGACAAGAGAGGCGCTATACAACTGCAAGTCCATTTACCATCCTTTTGTCTTGTGTTTATTTGCAGTCACTTTGAATCTTTTTGAGGTCATTTAGTTTCTCTAAGGGGTATAATTTTGTCTGCTTCGGTCATTTGTTTTCTCTTTGTAGTTATTTTGTGTGTCTTTGAAGTAATTTTGTGTCTCACTGGTGTATATTTGTGTCTTTTTTGGTTGTTTTCTTTCTCTTTGTTGTTGTTCTGCGTCTCTTTATAGATCATTTGCATCTCTTTGTGGTCGTTTTGTGTCTCTTTGGGGTATATTTTAGTCTTTTTTGGTGGTTTTGTGTCTCTTTGAGGTCATTTTGTTTCTGTTCGTAGTCGTTATGCATCTCCTTGTAGTTCCTTTGGATCTCTTTGTAGTTGTCTTGTGTCTTTTTTGGTCATTTTGTTTCTCTTTGTAGTTGTTTTGCATGTCTTTGTAGTTCCTCTACAGCTTTTTGTGGTCATTTTGTGTCTCGTCATGTCTTTTTGTAGTTCCTTTGCATCTCCTTGTTGCTTTTTGCATCTCTTTAAATGTGATTTTGTGTCTTTAAGGTATGTTTGTGTCTCTTTGTTATCACTTTGTGTTACTTTGTCGTTCCTTTGTATGTATTTGTTGTTTTTTGCATCTCTTTAAATGTGAATTTGTGTGTCTTTAAGGTATATTTGTGTCTCTTTGTAGTTATTTTGCATCTCTGGTCATTTTGAGTCTCTTCCGGTTGACACATGTTCATTTGAGTGACATTTTGCAGCGTTTTTTTTTTTTTGTAAGAAAAGGCACACCCAAGTTGTACCTTCCATTAATCTGGATCAGTGTTTTCCACAGTTAACTAAGCAGCAGCCTTTTTCTTCTCTGGACATATGTTTTGATTCAAAGCAGGGGTCAGTGTTTTTAGCCTTTAGGGAGATATATATCACAGCTACAATGACCTACAGCCCTGCGCACATTATTCAGTAAGGGGCTATCTGCAACATATGCTGCAAGGTTTCCTCCAATTCAACCAACAGTTGGAGGATTTCCATCGTCTCTATTTTTCCTTGGGGCCAAAATGATGAGTATTACTATTATAATGCTTACTGTTAAGCGGCGCACTCGAGCAAAGTGGCCGAAAGGCAATGTGCAATCAAACCGCCATCTAGCCTTCGTTATTCCTGGTGGAGGTCATTTAGCTTCCCTGAGAGCCAGTTATCCGCTGTCTGTCTGTCTGTCCGTCTGTCTGTCCATTGTCCTCCAGGGCCGGTCAGTGTAGCAGCCCAATCCGATAACAAACAGCCTTGAAACCAAGAGTGCAGACTGCGTGTCTGCTGGAAGGGAAGGAATTGGTGAAAATGTGCTTTGATGTGCACCTCCCTACACGCACGCTTTATTGCACGAGGCTTACAACAGGAATTTCACATGTTCTCATGATTTACAGTTCTCACTGTGCAGAGTGCTGATCCAAAATACACAGAGGGAATGTGACACTGAAAGCTTTGTGACAAACGCTTGACAAACAGTGCATTAAAGCTGGACTGTAATACATAAATTACCTCGGTAGGATAGCTACTGTTAAACTATAACTGATGTCACAACAGACTATTTGCACACACATATTAAATCTGAGAAAGGTACTAACAACTTCAACGAATAATTTTACTTTGAAAGCAGCAACATGCAGATTTATTTTTCTATGAATATACAAGTATGGTGCCAAAATCTGAGTTTCCTTGGCAGTGTGTCTCTGTTTTGTCCAATGTGTGTCAAAGAAAATGTTTAATTATAAGAAGACTAATGCACAGTATGGCACGGTGCAGTATGTTCCCAATAGACAATGAATAATACATGTGCATTTGGAGGCAAATAGATTATATGATTTGTTTCTTCTGTGTATTATTGTACCTTTATTTATGCCAGTAGGTTTGTTGGGTGTGCATACTCATATACACTACAGCAATGACCTGTTTAGAGGTACACTGAAAAACACAGTAACACATCAGCACAGAATAATAATCAGGAAACATAGTCAGTTTACTTAAATATGTTATGGACTGATAACATGCTTTGAAAAGGGTTAGAAACAAACTGCAGTATGAAAGCTCTCCCTCCAATCTGTTTTCTCTTACTTACATGGTGTCAAGAGAAAAGGGGATTTTGTTTCAAGAGCAAACAAAATTGAATATGACACCTGTCCAGGCCGCTTTGTCTGTACTCTAACATGAGATGTTGTAAAAAGCTATCCTGGCTGTTCAGTTGACTACTTGTCTTAAGGTCCAGATACACCAAACAAACATTAAGTAAGTGGTGATGAAGGCTGACAGTTGCATCGCCTCATGTCCCCTGTGTCTGGGCCACAAAGTTGCACCTGAACACACTGCAAAGACAACAGCCAACTAGCACGAAGATTGTGCAGCTGGGAGAAGTTTTCCTTGAGGGCTTTCTACCAAAAAGGGATATCTTGGTTGAGGTTAGGAAAAAAAATTGTGGTTTTGGTAAGAATGTATAGATTTCTGTCAGAAAGGGCTATTTTCGGAGAAAGCCTGAAAGGAAAACTTTGCCCCTGTCCGTACATTGTGCGCCTGAGTGAGAGGAAGTAACTCGTAATAATAGCAGGCAGTGGTAGTCTGTATTTGTCATTAAAAAAGGGAAATCAAAAGACAAACAGGATGGATACAAGACACTAGTTAGCCAGTTAGCATATTAACAACACAACACATTCTCACTCCGACCTTGTCACATATCGACATTTGGTCATGGACTTGAACATCCAGATATGACGAGAAAGGTACCCTGAGTGCGTTGGTTGCTGATGTCCTGGGACACCGTGTCAAATTCTGCCTGTTACATGCACTGTCTTCTTTCAAATACACTCCCGTTTGCACCAGAAATTTACCATTTACATAGTCTCTTTCAAAATAAACGCACTTCGCACTACACCACAAATTGACGTTTTTTTCCCTTCAACAACACAAACGTGGTTGGGTTTAGGACAGAATAATAAGGTTTGGCTTTACAATTTTACGGGGCGCAAACACCACTCTCCCGGGTGAAGGTCAGTGTTTTTTGGACCCATCCATCACCCCTCCCGCCTTGGACCCATCCATCACCCCTCCCACCTACTTTACTTGGACTTTCGCCACCTTAACTTTCGTTCTTGTCCCACTGCGTTTTCCCCTGATGCTGTCCAGCACTGTTAAACATAACAGCAACCAGCTGCGTATCGTGCTGATGTTAAAGGATGGCTTTTTTGTCAGTGTCTGACGCTGCAAGTCACTGCTCAAAAGCTAGATTTCGATGACTTCAGAGTGAGACCAGGTTGAACAACACAACAACACAACAAAGATACCTACTGTGCTCTAGCGAACATTAACACTAATGTCGGTGAAGATTCTCAGTCATCCAGGTTATAGTAATCATAAGTGCTATATCATAGGCAACTGGACTTGCTTGCGTTTCTTGAAGACGTTTCGCCTCTCATCCAAGAAGCTTCTTCAGTTCTGAACTGGACGATTAGCACAAATGATTATGAACCTTTTCTGCTAAAGAGTTCAGTGCCTAAAACCATAATTTTACCTAACATAACATGTTTGTTTGATCTCACGCCCTCTTGACTTCAGCAGTTTGTTTGCTTTCCTCACTTCTGTTTCTTATGCACTAAGCTGGGCTGCCAATTACAGTGATTTTATTCACCGATGGCCTCAGCTGTCTCTGACGCCATACAAGAAAAAGTTGACGTGGGCTGACTAGTGCCAAGGCCCGACATTGACCAATCCATTTGCACCACTGGTACCACCACTAGCTTGGTGTGTCAGGGCCCTTAAGGCAGCAACACACTAATCTGACTTTCAAATGACTTTCAACTCAATTTGACAAAATCAAAAAAGACTTGCAACTCAACTTGGACTTTAACACCAATGACTCTCTTGAACCTTTTGACATAATAATACTTGGTACCTTACCCCATGGCCAAATAATAAAACTAAAAAGTGCGCCACAAGTCATTTAATTTCCTGAATCAGCTAACCTCAACACTGTTCATTCACATCGAGACAGCTCTTAATTACTCAGATCCCTGAGCAGCCAGTCAAGTTGCAGGAGAAACATAAAAAAACTAGCGTTATGTTACTGTGCACCAGTTGGAAAAAAATGATACCAAAGATAACTTCGTTCATGTACAAAATCTATGCGGTAGTCACCCAAGTACAAATTGCAGCACAACTTTCTGTTGCTTCTCCCCACAGAATTGGGTTAATTATTCACTAGATAAACTGATGCGATTAACACTCACTTAAAATGTATCATGAAGGTTTCTTGTTACATCTTCATTGTGAATCTTTAGGCTATTCATTCGGTTTTTATTTTTATTTTTCAAGAACTTTTAGGCTATTTTATTTACATGAATGATTAAGCCCTTTGACAAGAAATGCTAAGTTAATAACACTGACTTCATGCTGAGGCTCTGGCTAAGGGGACTCTTGAGCCCTTGGGCCTAGTAGGCTCATGCCTGGTAGGCTTGTTTGGTAATACAACCCATGGTTTTTAAGACAAAATATGATGTTCACCTGACCATACCCAAGTGATTTTTGTGTCTAGACCTAACCACACCTTCACCACAGTGCTGTTGCAAACAAAAATTTTCCATGTTTCCGTGACAAAATAATGTACTAATGTATTAGTGGTTTGCAAAAACATACAGTACAAGTTTCTGGCGACTGGGTTGGTTTCCTCCTGCTTCTAGTCTTGCTAAGCTATGCTAACTATCTCCTGGATGTATCTCCATACCTACTGTACAGACATGAGAATGATATCAATCTTTCATCTCCCAAAATGTGAAATTATTCATTTGAGCCTAAACTAGGAAAACTGTTCTGAACCAGGGTACTGTTATTAAATAGCTATGATGCTGGTATCATGTTTGCAAGCTGCTTTTATGTGCTATCATAAAGGATTAGCTAATGATACTCAATTTACAGCGGGGCAAGACACCCACTGACCATTTTCTAATTCACAATAAAAATAAATTGACACTGGGAATTTTCTTTTGTCCTTTCAAAATACAACTTTGTTATTTAAAAAAGTGCCAAACAGAGGCCAGGGCTAGTTATGTATATCAGTTATTAATGTTTGTTTATTTACTGGCCCCTGGCTTCCTGTCATTTTTGCAGCTCCCCCCACTCCGGTCAAAGCAAGTTGAGTATCCCTACATTAGCAGATGTGTCATACAAGCAGGGGATGCTTTTCACAAAAGATCAAATGAGACAAATAAATTGCAACAGGCCACACAGTGTCCTCGGTGAAAAGTGGCAACAATTTGCTCAAATAAGTCTTTAATCAATAGTTTGTGTGGTTCACCCTGGAGCTCAACAGCAGGCCTGTGAAATATAATGTTGTTGACAGCTGGAGAGAGCAAGGTTACTCCCACTGCTGTTTTGAAATACATTGAGTCAAACTTTTTATCACCCTCCGGCCCCCACAGCAGGACTCAGGCAGCCTCCAATAGGCGAGTCAGACAACGCCGAATCTAAAAAGAAAAACAAAATAGTTGTAAATCTTCCTTAATCTGTTTGGAAATCCTTTCGTGTGTGGATGTGACAAATCCATTTAAAACAAATCTCTTTCCCCCTCTGGTTTTATATCACGTTAAGATAAAGAAACCTGAAATACCATTAGGTTTTATGACTCTTGGGAATACCAGAGTGTTGGAGTTCAGTTTACTTGGCAAACAGTAGTGTTTATAATAGATTCTCAGTGTAGGAGCAGAGGTTAAAAACCCAGCAATTAGCACTGCAGATTTAGGAGTTTTCTCTCAGTGATACGAGTCAGAAAGGCATCCAAGCGGAGCACACAGATGGTTATGGATAATTAGGGAAATGAATATTTGGCCAAGTCGTCGTGAAATTGTGTAACAGCATCTGTAAACTGAGAAAGGGACAGCTAACAAGCAAACAGCTGCAGAGATGAGTGTTACTATCCTGAACTGAGTGCTACCATGTTTGAATACTGAAACAAGGAGATGGATAATTGTGAACTTCATATTTCGATATCAAAAATACATCCTATTAGCTTTTCATTTTTTTTTTTAAGTGTTTCAGTGACCAGCTATCAGCCTTAGACAAAACATAGTTAAAGCAGAGACAGTGTGGCTGGAGAAGAGAGGCTGAAGGCATGAGTTTTATTAGCTCTGTCTTCCTGTGGCGATGCTGCTGTTTATATTAGCCTAACTGAGGGCCCTCAGGGGGTTGAGGTGAAGATATGAATGTGTTATTGAGGCTATCCAAACAAAGCATGGTTATTAACAGGCGGCTCAGCTTGGGAACACTTCCCCAGCTACTGTGTCTTTGCGTGTGTGTGTGTGTATATGTGTGTGTGTGTGTGTGTGCTTGCTGTTATGGTCGGGCTGATATCTCTTGCCAATATTGACCCATCATTTCAAATTGAATATGGCCCACTCAGTGACATTTATCTCTGATATGATCGATAAGCTTTATTATAAAACAGATCGATGCTGGACTCTACTGTGAGAATTTGACTTTGAAATGATGATTGTGAAGGATTTCATTGGACTGCACAAATATTTGCACATCTTATCATTATTGTCATGCTGCTTATCAGTGGAGAGTTTCAGGCTAAACTGTACCCACAGTTATTCTATTTTGGTCTGAGTTGAAAAGTTTAGAGAGTTTTTTTTTTGCCATAGACCTTTTGACATTCTTCTGTGGTCATTATATATCATTTTTAGAAAATTGATTAAGTCTTTTTGTGGCCACTTAGGGGCAGTTCAACAAGCTGTTAACACACCATTATTGTTAATACATCTTTGTTTTATGATGATGTTAATGGGAACATGTTAGCAAACAGTCATCTTTTTACACATCCAGCAGACAGAGCAACATTAACATTTATTTGTCAAGGTGCTTCTTGACACCTGATGATTTCAAAGTGGGGTTGTATGAGTTACTTACATAATCAGTGTATTACATACAGTGGCAGTAGGCATGCTCTCAGTTTGGAGAAGTAGGCAGTGAAGCTAAGCAAATCCTAGAAAAATGCTATTACTTTAAGTGTACACTGTATATAGAATATTTTCACCACTTAACCATGCCATCAGACAGCAATTCCTGATGAAGAACTTAAACCGCTATATTGCTTTTGGGGTGCAGTGGGGGTCAAAGGGTACAGATGACCCCGCCCCAAAGCCAAGGGAGGACCCATGAATATGTCTATGGTTGGCTCCTAAATAGAAGTACAACAATTGACTTACTAACCTAAATCACTGACAATACAAGTTATATTTATTTACATAATAAATAAATGCAATCTTACTATCATTCATTCATTCATTCATCTTCTAACCGCTTCATCCTCTTGAGGGTCTCGGGGGGGCTGGAGCCTATCCCAGCTGACATCGGGCGAGAGGCAGGGTACACCCTGGACAGGTCGCCAGACTATC
>NC_065511.1:13692996-13748415 GCF_006386435.1 Epinephelus moara | reverse complement strand
TTGACTATTTAATCTGCAATTTCCTATGACCTGTATCCCAAACACACACCATGTGAAACTGTACATGGGCAACTGTGCACTCAATGGGTATGGACTAGTTTTATTATTAAAAAAACATTTCAACGTGCCATCTGATACGCCCCCCCCCCAACCATCTTATGCTTGTCAGGAAAGGGGCCAAATAATGCTCCACAGTTATGCTCAATTTTGTCGAGGAAGGAAAATTGCCTCAGCAGTCTTGGACTTGCATAAATTGAGTGTGACCGGAAAACTGAGAGTTGACAACCATACTTCGGTTTTAGTTCACTGTCACGGGAGAGTGTGTAAAGCTGCCAGTATCTGAACGCAAGAAGCTGCAGTAAGAGTATTTTGGGGTACTTTTATAGTACTTTTCTATGAAAAATGACTCAAACCGATTAGTCGACTACTAAAATAGTCACCGATTATTTTAATAGTCGATTAGTCATCGATTAGTCGACTAATCGTGGCAGCCCTAATTTATAAACGATACAAATATACAAATGATGCTGATGAGTGCAGTGAGACTGAACCAATCTAAAGCAGAACACACTTTTGTGTATTATTTGGAGACTTTGATATTTTACATTTTCTGACATGTTTTTATCCTGTTTGATACAAAAACAGATCAAACATCTTTAACCCTTCGTCTCCGTCATTACAAGCCCATGTTTTGTCGACAAGTTTTATTCAAAGCTGTAGAAATGTAACTTTCTGAGTGCAGCATGTAATCCTGATGTGTAAAATGACACACAAGACATTTGAAACCTCTATTTATATAATAACGTCCCTCATAAAAGATTACATCATGGAATATTTCACCTCACTGTCACTTTGGTAAAGTGCTGGAACAAGTATGGAACATTGTCACTGTGTGAAAGGAATGATCTTTTCTGTGCTGCTGAAGGAGAAATGTAGTGGGACTGTGGAAACATAAGATTCAATTGGTCGGAGAATCTGGTGGCTTCAATAGGGCAGCATCAGTTCAACATTGGTCATCAAAAGCCCGTGTTATTCTTTCTGTCTCACTCTTCCTGTAGCTTTTCACCTTAACATGTCACTTTCCATCAGTGTAATTTCTGATTACATGCTCAATTGACTAGATCTGACATGTGATTAAATGTTCGTTTTATGATTTCTAACTTTCATTGAACTAAAGTACAGAGGAAGCAGCATTATTTTTTATTTTATTTTCAATCAATGGGAACTAATTAGTTCAGGAGTAAATCTACTTAGACATGCAGTGGAGGGGCTCAGCAGATCAGACAGCATGTAATTAGTTTTTTGATGGTGACACTTTCCAGCTGTAGCCTTTGGCTTTACTGATAATCTTGCCTGAAATAATAACATCCACCTCTTTCTTCTCAGACATTTCATAAAATTGGTTTGCCATAATTGTCACGTTAAGTTAGCAAAATTTATATGCAGCACATCTGGTCATCCTATCAGAACACTGTGTTAAATTGCATCTTATTTTTGTATCAAAACTGCAAGAGACAATATGTGTACTGCTGTGTATGAATATGGATCTCAGTCTGTCTGGTGGTGAGGCATCCTATTCGGCCACTGTCCAGTCACTACTGACATCTTACATAGGCAGTTGTTTTCCAGGTGGTGCTTTTTTTTTTTAAATTCTTGTCATTGTTAAACATATAAAGGCCCAAGGCCCAAAGAGCATTATAGATAAGAAGCTTCAATACAGATCTACAGAATCCTTGTAAGTCTAAAGGCCCAGACACACCAAACCGCCATTAGAGAGCTAGCGGTGACGAGAACCCCCTACGCTCATACTTTCTGCGCCTGCGGGACAGGACATACCCCTCCATACCAGCAGACAGCAGTCGTCTGATTGACAGTTCAGCTGACAATCATGTGGCTACACCGCCTACCTATACAGTAGCATCAAAGAACTAATTAAAACTGAACTTATCAGAAAGACAAACATACATCAGCATGATAGGAACTACCTAAAATGACAGAAACCATCAATGGAAAAAATATTTGACATGTGCTTTAATTATTTAGTTTGGCTTGTGTCCCATCCAATAACATTTTTATGACCAATACTGCAGCCAGCCACCAGGGGGCTATCAAGACGTTTTGGCCTCACTTTTGGGGAGCCGTCCTGTCGTCCATCTTTATATTCATTGTACAAGTGAATAATTATGATATGAGGATGATCTAAACATCTACAGGACTGCAGCTAGACTTACTGATTGAAATGTCAATAGGATAATGTGATTTATGTGGTGTTGTGAAGTTTTATAAAATTAAATTATGGGTTTAATGCACCTGGGTCCACTGTACAGTGTACTGGTTTAAGAAGGAACTTCAGTACAGCTAATATTCAGTGTAATATCAGTCAAGCTGCACTAATCAATATTTGTATATCAACATTGGATCAAGTGACTATGTGCAATGTGAAAGGAGTCACTCATAGTTACAAACCTAAAGAGAATTATTTCTAATTCTTTTCGGCCTGACTTATTATTAACTTTCTTTTCAGCCGTAGCAAGCAGACATTTTCAGTGAGTAAAAACTGAAACCAAATACCCGCCCAGTACCAAATGGCAGATGGACAACGTTAGTCACTAGCTGATGAACATGGTGGATCATTTAGTAGCTGAAGAGCCAGATATTTTCTCAGGAGTTGGTAAACATGGCAAAAGGAGAGAAAATAGGACCTGAGTTTGTCAGACTGACAGAACCACGGCTCCATATAAATGCTATTGTTGCTCTGCAATGTTTAAATAGGCAAGTTTTGCTTACACCTTTGTCATGAGTACAGGATTATACCAGTGTTGTTAAAACAATAACAAAAACAACAACAACAAGACATTATGCAGCTTTATTGGGAAACACTTTGGAGGATTTTGCCCAATTTCGCCCTTATGTAATGACAAAAAATGACCATGCTAACATACCTGCATACACCAGGCTTTATAATATCATCATAATCATATATACCAGTAACTCAGTGTACAGAAGATGATGTTCTGTATTCAGGTTCATTTCAGTATCTTATGTAACAACTGTGTATTTATCTCCTTCGAAAAGTAAAGCCAAAATCATTCTTAAAAAATAATTAAATAATTATTCACTACAGGTGTAACAAGGTAAGTTTGTCATCCATAGGTGATATACGGAGAAGTTTTTTTAGCACAGGATGGTGTAAGGATAAAGAGTTATAGAGCAGCAGCAGAATAATAACAAAAGCAAGTTGGCTGTTGTGTGTATTGTAATGGTTTGTTTGTTGCTCAAGTCTTTTCTGTTACATTCCTTGGGTGTTTCTGTCAACTAATTTAAAAGTAATTATTTTTTTAATATACCTTCAGATGCACTTTTCTTAAAGGCTCTCTAAGTCTTCCTAAGCTTGAAAAGTTTTTGTCACATACAGCAAACATCTTCTCACAATCCGCTAGCTACATGTCCTCTGAATATGCTGTGAAAACGTCCGGTCCGCAAATGGCAACAAAAACACTGTGGTCCAGGTTGCACCAACCAGCCAGCGCGAGACCAGCGAGAAAGCAAGCACACACACATGAACGCAGTGCCCATGTCTCACGGTCTCGTGCAAGCACGCACAAGTGAGCGCGGTGCCCAAAGAGGCAGTTAGAGCTACAGGCTACAATGAGGCTAAAAGGCGAGCTAACTCCGTTGTGTTTTGTTGAACGTAAACAGAAGTGAAGTGTTTTTGTTGCCATTTGCGGAGTCTGGGCTGCCTACAGAGACTGGACTCTTTCACAGCATATTCAGAGGACATGTAGCTAGCGGATCGTGAGGAGATGTTTGCTGTATGTGACAAAAACTTTTCAAGCTTAGGAAGACTTAGAGAGCCTTTAAAACTAAACACACACAGTATTATATGTACAATATGCAGAATGCAACACAGACCTCCTGTGTTAAGAGTTAATGTTAATACTGTTTATTACTTTTCGACAAATGAATACAACAACAACTACAACAATAAAATTATATTTCACAGAGAGAATTTTGATTGTCTCTGTGTCATCAGGCAAGACAGTGCAGCAGATGTTTTTTTGCAGCCAACTGAAGAAGCAGCTGAATCCACTCACGTTTTTCTTTTTGACCTCTATAAAAGCAAAGGAGGAGAATCACAGCACAAGTAACAGTGAACCACAGTGTGAATGGTCCTGATGCTTCAGACACAGGTCGACATTAATAATCATCCCTAGGAAGAGTTATAACAGCAGAGTCTTGTTCTCTGATCTGTTCAGTGTCCTCCTCCAGAGCAGGCTCCTCATTCACACTTTCAGCAGAGGTGGTTTCCGCCTCTGCACCATCCACCTCGTCTGCTGGCTGGATGCAGTCTTGATAATGTTCATATTTACAGGCACTTCTGTGTGAACCTGAGGCTGAAACAGCGCACAGATCTCTCCTGCTGCAACATCAGTGATGGTGTTTTGCACTTATGCTCAAAGCAGTTGAGCTTCTTCACCAGGATGTCCTGAGTGTAACCCTGTCTAACCTTCTCCAGGATAGACAGGACCATGTTGCCTGTGGTGGAGCGGGAGAAGGTGACATTAATGAGCAAAGTGGACAGAGCAGCAGGGACACAGTCCTCAACAGCTTTTGTGACCCCAACAGCCATTTTGCTGAGCCGCTGGGAGGGCATGTTGAGGGAGGTGTTTTTAGGAGGTAACCAGAAGCCCAGCAAGACCTTTTGGAACCACCTCCATCACCACCTCCTGTGGGCCAAGCAGTTTGAGGCTGGGGGCCTCCTGGTGCTGCTCTGTCAGGCTCCTGGCGTACTTCCGAGCCTGGCTGATGATCCTGTAGTGTCTGTAGGACACAGTCATTCAAAGTTTGAAAAAGAGACATCACTACCACTGTGCTCTAACTGAGAGTAAATGTGTGTAAAATATGACTCACTGAAACTGAGGAGGGACCTCTGCACAGCTGAGCAGCCTTCTGCTGGTGTTCACTTTCCACACCTGAAACAGGGAGAGAGATATGAAGAGTTACAGAATAAAGCCAGTGTCATGTAGGAGAGTTGACTCAATCTACTGTTGAGTCTCAGGATTGTGTTCTCATCAAGATCCTCCAGTTCAAACTCTCAGAACCTTCAGACACACAGAAAACACAGCGTCAACCCGACTAGTTGCTTCAAAACACCCACGTTATGAGCTTAAAAGTGGAAGCCGATGGAAACACTGCAATGACTCTAAAATGTCTCCCCCTAGGTGACACGCCATCTACTGTCCGTTTTGCCTCCTGATGACAAAGTCTGCTCATACACTATGTCTCTTTAGAAACATTAATATGATGTGTGTGAAATGTGCAAATGTAACTTATTTGGTGTTTGCAGAGGCGTATAATTTTCTTGTGGTGACAGGGCTGTTACTGTTCCTATCTTCCTCATTTCAGATTGGAGAGATATGAGCAGAGATAAAGCAGGGCTGGACAGTGTGTGTGTGTGTGTGTCAGTAACTCACTGCACTCTCAGTGTGGTTCTGGTCTCCTCCACCAGCAGCTCAGTTGGAGCTGGTTTTTCTGCTGAAGCCTCAAAAGTTCAGTCACCAGGGCAATCTAAACAAACACATAAATGATCAGGTGTTTTTATGTTTGAAGACACAGTGTACGAGACTTTACCAGTTATTTTATATTGGTGTAGACCTGCGAATAATGTCGCCTGTTAGTTTGTTTGTCAGAGGTTTAACTCCATCTGAAAATGTTTACAGTCTAAAACCCTCTCACATACCCTGATGGGTCTGTAGATGCATCGGCTTCCTTCAGTAAACTCCATGGATTTTTTTTTTTGCTGTATATGAAAATACAGAATAAATTTAGGAGTCAAAGCGACAAATCTTCACGAATATTTTACGGTTCAGCAATGAACTCGAGAGTACTCAAACACAGTTGATCCTCCAGATACAAGTGAACAGTGCAAGTTGAGGTTATATGAATATGTATGATGATGACCAGACAGATCAAAAATAATCTAGTTTAGGCACACATTACATTTTATACAAATAAACATGCTGAGAATGAGCAAAAATCCTGTGCAAGACTCATTCAGTCCATGGCTCATTTTCAGCTCAAGAAACTACGATTACAGTCACAAAGCTGAGCAATATGACTAAATATTATTATTACCAAGGATCACACAAATATGTATTACAATTTTTTTTCTACTAATAACAATACACCAGACTGACACTTCGATATTACATGGCTTTTTATTCATTACAAATGAATGGAATAAAAATTTCATTCTGCACTGTTATGCAGTCTTAATCATTTTGTAAACATGATGAGAATAAAATGCACATTTAGAGTAAACATTGTGGCTGTGTGGCACTGCAACCTACTGGGAAGTAAAGTTACAGACAAGATTAAAATAAAGAACTCTATTTGTCACTACAAGTTTCTGGAAGCAAGACATTGGCACCAGGTTCATAGATGTGTTCATCACTGACATAAAGAGGAATAAACATTTTATATATATATATATGTCAATAATCAGATGATGAACATATCTTTGAACACACTGGTGCCAATGTCTTGCTTCCTGAAACTTGTAGTGTTAATAAAGCCACTCTCTAAATCAAAGCCGTGGAATCAGCGATATATGAATATCAGAAGTGATGATCAGAAATCAGAAATACTTTATTGATACCTGAGGGGAAATTTTGATACATTACAGTCATCCTCATTTATAGCAAAACGAATTATAAGACAATAGGATTAAGAGGTATGAAAACATGAAGTATGTAAATATAAAAATGTGTGCATTATGCCACAATGTTTAAAACTAGAAGGTACGTTTTTAAGAAATGCAAAAATGTGTGTATTATGCTACAATGTAAAAAGTATAAATATGTGTGTCTGTACGTGTGTGCATCATGCATTCAAGAGTAGTGTAAGTACGAATAAATGAGGATACTGGATATTTCACAGTTAAATAACTTCTGTATTGGGGCAGTTGAATTATTGCACCAATTACTACAGTTAAGACAGTGCTGTACAGAATTACTGTAATGCTAAGTCATTATTGCACAGTTGAGAATATGATAAATTAAATTATGGCATTTTTACTGCTGATGGGTGAATTAAGTCCATGCGCCAGTCCATTGACTCAGACTGTCTGACACTCGAGGGAGAAGTTGAAAAGTTTGATGGCCTCAGGCAGGAATGACTTCCTGTGGCGCTCTGTGGTGCATCTTGGAGGGAGAGTATCTATTGATTTTGTTGGTTGGGTTAGTTAGGTTTAGGCAAGAGAAGTGGGACTGGTTAGGGTTAGAATGTCAGGGTAAACCAATGAGAGGCAGATTATGTCAGAATAGGGTAGGTCATGCCTTCGCCATTTTAGGAAATGCAAATCTGCTCCCTAGAGTGTCATAATTTGGCACAAAAAACAATTGTTGCTATTTGACAAGTAAGGACTGAGAATGTGTTTGAGTACAGCATTAACAGTTTTACCTGAGGACACTGACTAAATCTCTCTCCTATTCCTCTCTGTTCTCTGTCCCCTCTCTGTGGCTCCCAGACAGCTCAGACGGTCCTGGTGGTGGTAGTGGTGTTCTGCCTCTCTTGGCTCCCTCATCACGTTGTACACCTGTGGGTGGAATTTGGGACCTTCCCGCTGAACCAGGCCTCCTTCGTGTTACGGGTGGCTGCTCACTGCCTGGCGTACAGCAACTCATCTGTCAACCCGGTCATCTACGCCTTCCTGTCGGAGAACTTCAGAAAAGCTTACAAGCAGGTGTTCAAATGCCAGATCGGCACCAGTGACTCCCCGCTCAACGACATCAAGGACATCCGCAGCAAAGCGGACACTCCACCCTCGACTAACTGCACCAACGTCTGATTGTGGTGTGGATGGTGACATGAAAATGAATTACGGCTACTGTCACACTGAAACTCAATGTAAAGTCAAAGTGACAGAGCCATCAGACATGAGTGGGTACGTGGGTTTTTTTTGATGTAGGTAAGTATGGTTGCTTGGATATTGCTACAGCTGCACTGTTCCACATAAGCGCTGTTCATTAAGGACCAGAGGAGATAAAGCCACTGTGTCTGCAGGGCATCATTACTCCCTCTTTGATCAGTCTCTGTCTCCCTCTTTCATCATAAAAACCTGTGGAGTCTGAAACTCAGGAAGATGATCCTCTCTAAAGTGAAACTCATTTTGACTGTAGACAGTATGTCACATCAGAGTATATTTACAAGACAACGCATTAAAGATCAGAGGTCATTTTACTTACAGACCTCAGAAGTATTCAAATTGGTAGACCTTTTTCAAGATCATTATTGCATTGTATTTAGTCACAGCATTATCACCTGCTGAAGTAAAACTGTTGTTTGAATGTGTCGTTGGTGGTTGGTGGGATGTGCGTTCAGTTTGGTTAACCTGATGTAGGGGCTGGAGGCAGCAAGTCTCTATGGAAAGAGAAGAAATGCAGCTCCTGGTAACTCCAAAATAGTCGTAAATGTACATGTAATGAATTCAGGCGATTAACATGTGGTGAAGACCATACAGCTGAATACTGCTATCCATTTCAGAGTTGGAGGGTGTGTGAGCGGGACCCTGGAAACCGGTTTCACAAAGATGGACTCTTACTAATGGTTAGACCTCAGATAGATTTCTAAATTAATCCATTGCACAAAGCTGTCTGACTATTTGAAAGATGACTAAATTGCCAAAAACTCTGGGTAAATTAAAACTTTTTTCAAACTAAAAAATATGACTGACTGAGCCACCACATCCATCTGCTCTGCTCCCCTCACTTCAGCAGAACATTTTTGCCCTAACGGAGAAATTCAGCAGAGGCAAGGACATTTTACTGGGTAATTAAGTCAGTTTGTAATACAGAAAATTCGAGTGGCCTGAAATCTGATCACACTGCACAATAGTGTAGCAAGGGAACTGCTTAATACTTTTGCTGACTCATCCTTCAGGCCCAGGATGGTTTCCTTGGGCAAACATAAATGACTGATGATGTCTTCACTAAGTACATTTCCGATAGATTACTGTGGTCTCAAAAAACTCTGCCCCCTTGTCATTGCTCACTCCACAGCATTGTTAGCAGAATACAGATCATGAGCCATGTATTTGTTTTTTTGACAGTGGTTGCCATTGGTCAGGTGTCACTGATTGCTACCATGGAAACCTGTGGCCAGTTGCACAAAACACCTTAAGATTTTCCTTACAGTCCTTGTTAAAGTTTCCTCAAAATAAATCTTCTTCTTAATGTTTGCTTAAAATGTTCACTTCAGTATTCAGTTCACTTCAGTATTTTATCCTTGTCTTTGTCTTATACTTCTTTATCTTTAGACCATTGCACAAAGGCGTTAGGGACCTCTGTATGTCTTAAGTGCAACATGACCAAACTTCTGGTGATAGATGAAAAAAAAAAAAACTAACACACCCTGAGAGGGGTGTTCTGCGACCAGGAGAACCCAATGATACACTTTTGATTTTACACTTCAGCTGTAGTTTATTCCAACAATCGTTTTCTGTTTTCTGGTATTTGGGGATCAAATTTACTTTGTAGGTTTTGCTTTCTGTGATTGTATTCCTCCAGAACTATAATCTTTTCCTCCTCTGACCAATATGGTTTTCTTGTCTTCTTTCCTTCTGCCATTTTTTGAGATGATAACAGGCATCACAAGCATGAGTCCAAGCAAACAAACAATCTCCATGGAAACTTTTACCACTGTAAGATTTCTTTGAACACAGTAAATGAGTTAACGTTTTTCCTTAATTAAGGGATTCTGTGCAACTGTATAAGTCCCTCAGCTAAGGAGAAATTAAGCATTAAGTGTTATACTTAAAGAGAAAACTTAAGGTGTTTTATGCAACCGGTCCCTGGCTCTTAAGGCATATCCACATTATTGTGGAAAAACTGCATTTGCACACGCCTTCGCAAGTATTGTGTATGTGGTGTGTTGTAACAAATTGGCTGACCTTTTGTGGGCGTAGCCAATCGCTGTCAACCATTGTTTGAACTGAAAGGTGTATGAAATACAAATCAATTGTGTTTCTGAATTTGCATAACTGTATGTGTCATAGCAAATTAGCCTCATATTGAGACAAGACTAGACTCACAAGTCAGTGTTTAGACGTTTTGCTTAACTAAAGACTGATGACTTTCTCCCTGATTTTGTGTTTAGATGGGCGGATACAATTTCAGAGTTTAAAAAAACTCCCTATGTTGCAGAACCAATAGTAAATCCGCAGGGCGGTCCTTCGGTGGCTCGCTGAACTCTCGTGCTCGTAAACATAGTCCGACTAGAAACACGTATAGCAGTACAAAATGGCTCAAGTCACTGTAAGTCCTTAATTTCCACAATCTTGTGGACTGAGCACACGTTTGATAAAACGGAGTTAAATCTCTCGGCATCCATTTTCAAGCTCTCTGTGTGTTTGTTTCCTTGCGGACGAGAAAAGGGGGAGCGCACATTTCCGGGAGAGCGTGTCCTTTTCAAAAATGCAAGAGGCGTTGCTTTGTTGCCGGCCGTTTTCGCCGGTGTGTTAAACACACTTTAGAAAGGAGTGTCCCCAGACTATCAGAAGGCGGAGATCTCTGATTGTCTGGTGGCGAGACTAAGACCAGACAAAAATATATTCTCTAAAATGTAGGTATCTAAGGCTAGCAACGTTAGCAATTTAGCTAAGGTTGCACCATTTAGTACAACATCCATAGTTCTGGAGTAGTAAATAGCCATTGCACTGCTGTTGACCCTTGTTTTTCCACCGTAATGTGAATACACTGTTAGTTCTGTTGGCCTCAGGATAAGGCAGGTCATTCACAAGTTTTAAATAAGTCAGTCTTTATTTATGTCAAACTTCTAATTCACAATAGACTAATCTTAGAACAAAATTACAGCTTGATTAACAGTACAAGTAATGTCTTTGTGAAACCAACTTCTGGGGTGCAGAATACAGCCATGGTACCTCCACATTATAGTCTGGCCCCTTGTTGAACGGCTACAACTTGCTCCTATTTCTTCACGTTAATGACAGGAGACGCCATGTGTGTGGACTGTGGAGTGTTTTTTGAGTTGTTGGAGCTGGGCTTAATATTGAAAAGAATGTAAAGACTAACTGCTGACGAAAGGTCGCCACTGTAGATAACAAAAAACTACCATTGTCATTGAACTGTGTGATTAAAGCCTGTATTTTGTAAATATTCAGACACTGGAGCTGATATTCACATCTGCCTGTAAAAGTCTCACTCTATTGTATTTGGCTGTTATGCTGTGTTAACAGTCCTCAGATTGTGTTGTGCTGTATAACTGAGCCCGGCTGTTGGACATATGCAGCTTGACGCTTGTTTTGCACGTTTTCTGGTAGCCATCTTTCGAACCATTACAACAATCAAATGAAGACTTCTGATGTTGTATGCTATATGTATGTGATGTGCCATGCCTCCACGCAGCAGCTTTATACCTCAATATAACAAGATCATGAAACTTAAACAATACGAGACCTTTAACTTGGACCTACAGTATCACACCATTTTGTATGTACATCTCTGGAAGTTGTGGACTTTAAAGAACATGTCACATCCATTATTGACTTTTATCTGAAAAAGGATCCTGAGCTCAGTTCAGTGTGGATTCTCAGCCTGCAACAGTGAGTCTTGGAGGGGAGCGAGTCTGCTACAGCTGATGATGACTGATTACCACTAACTTCATCCAGACAGAAGGAACCAATCAGTGTAATACTCTCATCTTCTCTGTCAGCGAGGATCTCGGATGTGACATTCAAGGAATATTACGAGAGAGCGGAGGATATGCAGCTAATGACTTTGCTCACTGCAGCACTGACTGTACAGATGGTGATGCTCATTTATGCCTGCACAGGACTGAGGATGTTTTTTTGAAATGGGACGTGTGCATGGAAATGTTACCCAGGTGCTGCGAGATGATGATGATTGATGACATTATGGTGGACACATGAGACACATGTGAATTGATGGAATTTCTGTGGCAGATGATACAGATGTGGAAAATAGAGTGTTGTTTCCTTCAAAATACCCATATAAAGAGCACATGAACAAAATAAGATTTTGTCAGCAGGAGATGCATTGTTTAAATTTGTAACACTACATTACTGCCTGCAAATTATACAGTGTAATTATTTAGTATATAAGGAGTATCAGTATAATTTTTACTGCATACCTGCACTGAGGCACATACAGTATAGGACACAACTTTGTGTTTGAAAGAGAGTTAGAAATAAATTACACTGCAAATATTTATTTTATTAGAACTGATTTAATAATTACAGAGCACAGTAATTTATTACTGAGTAACAAGGCAGGAAAAATGGGGAGGGTGATCGATATTCCAACAAAATGAGTCTCGGCACCATTTATTTTAAAACTATAATATATTAACAAAACATGCTTACAAGGAGTGAGTTACAATGAGGGGGGAATTATAATATAAAAACTCCATTCATTATTATGTTGTTGGTGTGCCTCTGTAGCTGTAGCTATGAAATAGATATGTCTGTGTTTTTAAAATGATAATAAAATACAGAGAAACATTTATATAGTTTTTGGCCACAGTGTGAGAACTACCTGACAATCAAAAATTGATGTTAGAGGAGAACCAAGATCAGCTTTTATGTCCCATCATATCACACAATAGAAAATTGAGGATATAATACATGTACTTTGACCCTAAAACAAACTGTGCTCAAGTTAATTGAGAATTCATAAATAAAACAAATGGCATGTCAAGATTTTATCACAAAAACAGAACAGGGAAAAACATGCATGGGGAATTCCTGCTGAGGTCATGGCCATTACATTACAGTAGCAGTATGCTGGGCTGCATCGAATTAAAGCACTGAAAATGTGAGAGAAAGCTCCTTTTAAGTCTGAGATATGCAGGTTGTAAAATAAAGCAATTTCTATAACCATTTTTCAAGTCAATTCCAAAATAATTAGTGGATATAAGCGCTGTTAAATGAAGCATTAATTATTCCAGCATAATTACACAGTGCTGTCTGTCACCCCAATCAATAGTGTTAAATAGGAAACAAAATACAGTTGAAACAGATGTTGAAGTGTACAGTAGAATTTACTATTTGGTATGCTGTATGAAAAAAAAATGAACACTGTAATTTGTGGGCTGTATTCTAAAGTGTTACCTTTAATTTTGCATTTTCCAGTTTTAGTGCAAACAAAGTGAAAATGCTTCTCATTAAATGAAAGAGTTTGTTATGCTCTTTCTTCGTGGATGTTTCATAAAGAGATTCACATTTGTTTTTTAAGTTTTATTTATTTATTCATTCAAATTAGATGATACTGGTTGTGCAGCTTTTGAGTGCTTTGTGTGTTTTACTGAGGGATCCTGGTGTGTCTTTTCAACCTTGTTTCTTGTATTAATGCAGCCATGCCGTTTACTTCAAACAATTTATCAGAGTAGGAAAAAAAATGATATTTTCTTGTCTGTTTAACTTTCTGTGCTTGAAAATGCAACATGTGAGAAACAGCTAAGGCTTTCTGAAGTACTCGATATCTGGATGGTATTTTGAATTATGTCCAGGCTTTTGATTGTGTCTTTATGCAGTGCTACTTATATTATACAATTATATTAAACTTTGTGGCATTGAGAAAAATCGTTTCACTACATGTGCTCTGCTTTTTCTTTCTTTCTTTTTTTTTTTTTTTTAATTTATCAGTGTTTTCTCGTGATTGAAAATTAAAAAAAAAGTGCCCTTCCATCTCATTGAGGCCTTCACTTCTAGAAAAGGAGCTTTTCTTCAGCCTCACTATCACACTGGGTTGTTTCTAAAATAGTAGTGTAGGTTCCCACCAGTTGGGTTCCCATCAGAGGTTTGGTTCTGAAAACACACTTGTGGGGAACATTTCCTGGCATCAGCCAATCTCGATGATCCCTAAGAGGAAACAGCATGCCTTCCCATGATGCGTTGAACTGTAAATATCAAGCAACAAGGGGTCATTTTCAGGGCAACTGTATGCTAACAGAGTAAAACTGAACTTTACCCACATTAGATTTTGTACATGGGAACACATGTCAACAGCATATCAGACACAGATGATGACTTTGGAACTAGAGGCAGCCGTGGTGTCCACAGGTGCTCTGTTAAAATACCATTACACAAGGGAAATTTGGTTATTAGCAGGAAACAAGGGACATGGCTGTTTTTACCATTAACATTTCATCTTAATTATAGAGAATGAGACCACATGGAGTCTGTGCAAGTAGTAGACCTAATATCAGTCAGTACCACAGTCTGAAATACCTCAACAGCAACTGGATGGATTGACATGACATTTGGTACAGATATCCATGTTGCCCAGAAGATTTATAGTAAAAACCTTGGTTGTCCCACAACTTTTCATCTAGTGGCATCACCAAGTCAAAATTACAGTTGGTCTGGTACTTTGGTTTATGACCAGATAGGCCTACCTCCAAAATTAATCACATTCTCATAAGGCCTCAGCAGTACTTTGTATCTAATTTAATATCTCAAGATTGACATTTCTGGTTTTGAGTTGAACATCTCAACAGCCATGCAAATCCTTCTGACTTTTCATCTCACTAGAAAATGCTAGCATGCGTCTCTCGGGTCATCGCTAAATTAAGATGGTGAATATGGTGAACATTGCACTTGCTAAACATTGGCATGTTAGCATTGTCATTGCATGCATGTTACCATCAGGGTCTGTTTTCAGGTCTAGTCCTACTGTACATGTGAAATAAGTTGTATAAAGTCCTTCGTAGCAGTAGGAGCTGCATAAATTCTGAGTTTTGAAAAGAAAAAAATAGGGGTGAGGAGGTAGACCTGTGCCTCAGCTCTGCTTGAAGTGCAACACACACTGCTGCTCGCGCGGCGCTGTGGCCGCCAAGTGCCGCCCCCCAGCAGACATTGGCAGCAGCGTGCAACGGTTGCCAACTGCTAGTAACGGAAGAAGAAGAGGAAAAACTCTGAGGCAACAACAACTTGGATTTCACGGGTGAGTTCTTATCAAAATCGTCTTATTAAAAATTTGAAAAACTTAATAACGTTAAGCAAACTGAGTTGATACTATGGCGGCCGAGACGTACATAAAAGGCTTTTCTTGCAGCGCCGGCCGCACTGGAAATAGAGCAGTGGGCTGAAGCAGAGCTGCGGGTTTGTTCATAGAATAAAATGGAGGTGGGCGTTTTGACGCATGACGTATGGCGGCGGTGTGTGTTGCACTTGAGGCCAACAGCTTGATGCTACATTAGCCAGTTACTGGCGTGACACCCCAAATCTCTGACCGAGTTGTTTGCAGTCAAGTGGAATTATTTTTGACGAGCATCATCAATTTTTATATTGTTCTTTTCAGTCTTTTGTAGATATATTTGGCATTTTTTAATGCTTTAATTGTTAATGACAGAGAGATATGAAAGGGGACAGAGAGGCGAGGACATGCAGCAAAGGACGCTGAGCTGTATTTGGACCTGAGCCGCTGCGGCAAGGACTCAACCTTAATTTTACACGCTCTACCTGGTGAGCTAATCAGGGCACCTCATCTTCTTTTCTATCTTTATAAACTGTACATTGTGGCTCCCTTAATGTCAGAGGAGTGCCAGTCGGTAGACTACTTTTTTACTTCACGGAGCTGCTAGCAAAACTGTAGGCTCTTAGCCTTTTTAATAATACAACAGTAGTAGCTAATAATACTGTAATCATATAGATGTTACTTCAAGTGAACCTTGAGTACATTATGAAGGTACAGTTGTGAGAATTTCAATACAAATGTCACAGAGGGTGAGCTGTAAGCTGAAAGCAAAACACAATTGTTGAGCTAAAGCTGAATAGATGGATATATTTGATAGACACACACACACACACACACACACACACACACACACACACACACACACAGGCATTCTATTCTATTGTATGTTAAATGATGATATTTATCAATTTATCTTACCTTTGTGTGTGTGTGTGTGTGTGTGTGTGTATATATATGTGAGAGTGTTATGTAAACTATTTCAACTCTTAGTGTTTCTTTTACAGCGGATGTGCATTATGATGTATTATTTAGTATTTTGTGTTGTGTAGTGTGAATTTATGTTTTGTAGTTTTGTATTGCTACTATGTGACTGTGTAGACCCTGTGTAGAAGAATGGCTACTGCAATGCAAAAGCTAATAGGCATGGGTGCAGATCCCTGGGGGGACGGGGGGGACATATCTCCCCCAAATTCTGAAAAACACAAATTGTCCCCCCCAATTCTAAATAGCATAAATGACTGAAACTGAACAAATGTTTACAGTAGTCCTATATACTGGGAGAAAGGGAAGATGATGAGGAGAAATGGGAATCCGTGAGAGGCGAGAGATGAGAACGTGAGTGGACATAACATGCCTGAGACCCTGAAACTAGAAGTAGCATTAACTAACAGCGAAGCAGTGAAAAGGAGGGTGATGGCTGGTTCCATGTACTACTGGCTGTTTAAGAGAAATAAACAGTAAAGGTAAGCATATGATTCTCTTTGTAGTGCTTTTTGAATGACTTGGTGATGGTGATGAGCCTCTATGAAATCGTGAAATATGCTGGCAATCTCAAGCGCTCTGTGGGCATGATTTGCACGCGTGCAATTAAAAAAAAATCACAACTGATTGTGTCCCCCCCCCAAACTTGTCATCAGATCTGCACCCATGCTAATAGGGATCATAATAACCAAACAAACAAACATACACACATGCAAACGCACAATTGCTTCCTTCCATCTGAATGAGGTTCAGTTGCATGCAGTTGGAAAACTAAATAAATTCAATATTTTGTGCACAACACAACTCTGCTGGCCAAATCTAGGTGATATACATGGGCGCATTGTTTTTGCCTATCCAATTCATTATTATTCAGCAAGGCTGTTTTGGATAGCAGGCCAGCTGACACACCTAAGTTTGGATCTTGATAAACACACTGAGCCAAGGGACAAAAAAACTTGTTTACTTGGAGAAATTAATTATATTCCAGAATGCATTTTTGATTTGTGCAATTAATTGAGCATAATGTTAATTCAGGCAGAACATGATGTCAAGCTCAGCTCACATAGCAGCAACATCAGTTGATCTCAAACAGCCCAATCAACTGTGGGTGCCCTATTTAAACTGTACTGGCTTTCTTACTGTTGCTGCTTCCTCTGCAGGCCGCTTTGCAACCCACCTCCACCCCAGCTCCTCCTTTTCATGCTGTGTCTGATTTATCAATGTCATTTCTGTTTGTCATTGATGCTGGCTCTGTTCTCCCCTCGAGGGTCTTTGTTGCTGCTCTCCCTGCCTTAAGGCTTTCCATGTAGGCGCATGGAAGGGCAGGGAGGTTTACTCTCTGCCTTAGGCTTTTCTCGTCTGTGCGTGGAAGGGCAGAGAGGTGTGCTCTCTCCTTCTTAGGCTTTCTACGTAAACACACAGAAGGGCGGAGAGTTGTGCTCTCTCCACCTTAGGCTTTCCATATAGGCACGTGGAAGAGGCTTTCTGCGTAGGCCTGAGGAAAGGCAGAGAGGCCCCAGAACATAGCCATACCCCCAAATATAACAATGCAAATGGTAATAAAGTTTTCTTTGACAAAAATGTTCCTGACTAAACCGATGCTTTCTGTCTGACGTTTACAGATATGTAAGTGATGATGATAGGTTTTGTGGATGCCTCTGCTCTTCATAAGCTTAGCATTAGCTGCCCAGTGTGTGACACTGAATTACTCCCACAGAAGCTCTTTCTGTGACTTGGTCATTCTATGATGGTTGTTTATGTGTTTATGTGCAGGAAGATGACTCTGGCCAGCAGGTTAAGTGTCCAACGTCCTTTCCAGATGAGCCTGAATGAATCAAGCAGACATCAGTGCTATTTAAAGTATTCTTTTTTTTTTTTTCACAATTTCTTCTTTGCCATTTAAAATTGCCTGTTATACGCTGCAGATAGCTGCAGCAACAGAAGAGCTATGGTTCTTGTTGATGCAAAAGTAATTTTATTCCCAGCTTAAGAGCAGCTCTGCCTCAGACTAACACTTGTACAACAAAAACTTAAAAGTCTATGAGAGATTATGGAGTCATCTTGGTATTAATGATTCAGATTTCACACTCAAACCGCACAGTGAGATAATTATTAACAACAGTTCTTTCATTACAAAGTAAACTGGTCCTGCTATCATTAAAAGAAATACAATCGGGAAGAATACATGAGTAACACTTCATCCCATCTCACTTTTTTTTGCCGTCTTTTACATAATGAGTATTTCTTTCTTTCTTAATAAGACAGGGCATATTACTGCTAATCTTACAAACAGCACAAAAGCTTAATGGTGTTTTTTACACCACAGAAAGGTAGGAGACAAAAAGCACTCTCACTTCATGTGACAGAAAAACACTCGACCGAAGCAGTGAACACGGAGACTAAAAAAAACAACTCACTCACACACTTATTCACTCACTCACAAACAAGCATGATGCTCAGTCTATCCACGTGCAGCCTAATTTCCTCTAAATGTGCTGTTATTGATGTTAATGGAGTGAGAATGGGTTCAAGTTTGGCTTCACCAAGCAGCGGTGCAGACTGGAGATAAAGCAAAAAACAGAGAGCCAGGTTGAAAAGGTCAACCATTACCAAGTCTGTGTATATTGCAGCATTTACCCTTTGAATTTATTCAATTTAATGCAGATTAGCTGCCATTATTTCCCAGAAACTTCCACATTCCTAATTTACTTCATTAGTGACTATATTGCCAGCCTCACATCAGCTTCTACAGTGTCCTCTCTGCTCGAGTTGTTTGTTAAATGAAAGTCAAGCTGTATTCACAACAAGCATTATTTAAAATACTTTCTAGACCTTTCAGAAAATGATGTGCACTGAATCTTATTTTTCTTTTCAGCACCTTTGTGTTGGCACAGCAATACTAGTGAGAGATGGAACATTCATTAGTTGAAAATAAGTGGTGGAACATTTGTTTCGCTGCCTCTCTGCAGAGCAGGTGAATGTTTGAGCTCTTATGATTAATACTGATGCATGATTAGTGGAGACCTGGTTAGTGCTCAGCATGTAAAAATCAGAATTAAATAAACTTTTTTTTTTTTTTTTTTTTAATTTAGGATAAGTTAATTAACTGCCTGTGTCTGCTGCTGGCAAAAACAAACTACAGTCAAAGGGCAGCAGTAAAGTGTATCCAACAAATTAGTGATATGGGTCAGTACAGTCGGACAATATCACACATCCAACAAGATTTTCTTTCTCCCTGTGTTGCTTGGTGTGGCGGCCCCCTGGTTTGTGTGCTTATCCTATGCTTTGTATGGCTCTATTCTCTCCCATGCATTGTTGTGCTTTTTTCATCCATCCAACATCTCAAACATCACGCTGCACTCATACAGACACGCACCCTCACCACTGACTTTGCTGATAATCACATCTCATTGTTGTCTAATATTCTCTTTACGTAAATACATTATTGTTTGCTTTCAGCCTGCAACTCCCTCTCTATTGTCATGACTTCAGAGCCATCTGCTTTCAGGTCAGGAGCAAAAACCCTTCCAGAGTGAAAAACAAATTACCTCGGCTTCATGTCTATTCCCAGAAAAGCATTAGGGAAACAGCATGGGCTTTTCCAACTGAAGAGCATGGGCTGACTCACTAACCGAAACACCAAAATGTGATACAGGCCCATGCAACTTTGACTGCTTAAAACTGAAGAAGAAAATTGTGAAAATTAAGTGTTTACCTTGATTTCCTCCCCTCACTGATGTGGAAAAACCTTGTACTTTAGGTCGACAACAACAGCCATGATAGAAAGTAAAAAATATGAAGAAGAATACAATAATAACGATGAAATAAAAACAAAATAATGATGTCACACATATAAATGCTTATCCAGCAATCCAGCAGGTCAGAAAGCAAACCAAAGAGCAACGGTTCTTCTGTCATGTTTTTTAATTGTTTTTGAACGTAACAATTACAACACTGACTTTCACCCGAGGGAGCAATGTTCGCGTCCTATAAGATTCTGAAGCTAAACCCTGTTCTTTTTTCCGAAACCTAACCACTTCCTTTTGTTGCATAAACCTAGCCACATATTTTTGTTGCCTAAGCCCAACCATGTGTTTGTTGTTGTACCGACGTAGTGTGTTTATTTTGAAAGATGTAAAATTTCCTGTGAAAAAGGAGGTGTATCTTGAAAGAAGAGAACTTCACACTGTGTCCCAGAATGTCATCAACCAACGTACCCAGGGTACCTTGCACATTGTATGTGTACATGGAAAGTTCATGACTAAAGCATTGACGTGGGACCAGGTGGAAAGTGTCTAACCTTGGCTGTTGATTCTTCTGGGAGACAAATATCGTATAACATTGCAGCCCAGACTCTGTTTAAAACAATGCTTGGTTCGAACCAGCTTTTAAGAATTGTCTTTTTTGCAGCTGTCGAAGCAGCGAGGATTATTCGTTTTGCTGCAGATGGCAATATGACATTTGTGTTATACCCAAAAATCAGAAAGATGGACACAGTTGAATGGGTTTATGAAGTAAATCAGCTAAAATGTCAACAACATGAACCCAGAGTGATTTCACAATAACGCAGTTCCAAAGAATATGCATAAAGCCACCAAGTTTAGAGCAAGAACAGGTAAAGTAGCCTTATAGCATTTTGTACATGCATGATTAGGCCGATTGCTTTATTTATTTATTCATTTTCGAAACTCAGAAATGAGTTGCTCTCTGCATGTCAAGGCTGGCCTCCTCCTCAGCACGCGCGCGCACACACACACACACACACACACACACACACACACACACACACACACACACACACACACACACAAACTCAACATAGTGAAGTCAGACAACAGCAGAGAGGCCGCGGTGCAGATGACGGGAATATAGCTTCAAGATTACTCTAGTTGACGACAACTACACTTGTTACTGTACGTAAGTGCGATAAAACCTCTGCCAGCCAAGCCAATACTTTATCAATACATGTGATCAGCATGTAGAAAGCCATATTTCAGTCTGGTCTGTCCACAGTCTCTCATTCACCACTATTATGATTTACGATCGTGGTCAACACAAGCACATCGTGCTCGCGGTGCTAACAGCAAACTGTTAAAGACAAACTAAAATGAAAGCTGTCTGTATGTAGGCTAACACTTTATCTTAAAATGTACCTGAGGCAGTCGACCTGCAGACAGTGAGTCTCATTCATGAAAAGTGAGTAAATCTGTGTGTAGATTTGCACATAAAAGCCTACGCTACTAAAAACCTACTCCGGATTCAGGAACGCCGCGGGAAACTCAGATTTGATCATAAACACGTGTGTATGATCATGAATGCCAATCCATCGTAAAGTGACAGCGCGCTCCCGGTAATCAGCAGTTAGCATAAATCCCCGCCCATGAATAGCCAATGACCACCATATCAGGAGGTGTAGGTGCATCCTGTCGACCTGTCAGTCATGGCGCAAACAAAGAAAGAGAGAGAAAGAAAAAAGAATTTTTCCGAAGCGGAGATTGAAATAATTTTGGGTGAAGTGGACTTAAGAAAAAACATTTTATTTTCTTCAGTTAGTAGTGGTGTGACAGGGACAGACAAAGCGAAGGCCTGGAGGGAGGTAACAGATGCTGTTAATGTTGTCTCCGTAGTACAAAGAACCATGTCAGAGGTGAAGCGTAAATGGTTTGATATGAAACTGGAGGCAAAGAAACGCATAAGCACACACACAAAAAAATACAGCAGCCACAGGAGGACGAGGCTCACAGTCCCAACTATCTGCTTCAGACGAGTGGATCGCTGGCATAACTGGGGAGACCTCTCTGTCAGGAATTATTCCTGACGGAGACAGCGACATGCCTCCACTGGAGTCAACATCAAACCCAGACTGTAAGGTGTTGTATCATAATACATTCTGAAAACCATCACTGATAGCGTAGTGGTCACCAAACAAAGAGAAGATTCATTTGTGGGGTTTTGAATGAAGTGGGAACGGGAAACCAGAGATGTTTTGTGCGTAATAAACTCTAAATCAGTGATGGCTGTCGGAATGTAGAGCTATTTAACATTTATTTTAACAAATGATACGGATAACATATAAGCAGTTTTGTATGCATCGTCTTCAAATTATTTGAATCTTAATAGCCTAAAGCTGTTTTATACAATGTAAATTAAACATTTTCAAATCAGATTTATTCATTCAATTGATCAAAACGCCACAAAAAAAGAACAAAAATTACAAATTGCTGCCCCTGCTGAACCCAGGCACCGAGGCCGAAGAGACTGTGATCTGGCTGTCCTTACAGATATTTTTATTATCATCATTCAACATGTAGAAAGAATGTGTAATCTATTGAGTCGATTTACATAGATAATTCACAATCATGAATCTAATCTGGATCTCAAACCTGCTAATTGCCAACTAATTTAACTAAATGGGTTATATTTTTAATATTTTTGTCATGTTTAGATTACGTGTTTCAAAGGCATCTGTGTATTGTGTACATAACAGAGTGCAATACGAATTAAAATTGTAATTTCCAATACTGACAAGCAATATTTATGTGCTTTACTACATTTACACAAGCACTACGAGTGGTCAGGAGCAGGAGTAGATTTTGTTAGTAGCTATGAAAAGATCGGAGCTACTAAAATATTGATGAATGCGGACACGCACGTAAATTTCCGTCTGCGAACAGTTTACACACGAATTCCTTCTGCTCACGTTTCATGAATGAGACCCAGTGAGTCTTATGAGTCCAGCAGTAACAGCACCAGGTCACCATTGGTCGGGCATCCCTCCTCTTTCAGCTCTTGCCATGTGTGAAAGCCGCGCAAATATTTATCCTTGTTCGAGCTCTTGTTTTATTGCTCTCCCATTTTCTTTTTTTTGTCTCCTCGGACACCTTCACCTTCTTCCTTTTCTTTGTTGCTTCAGCCATGACAACCACGTCTAACTTCATTCACCTTGATTCGGCTACGCTACTGTAAAGAGAGGAAGGGGATATGACGTATGCCGTAAAGCAGCCAAATTTTGTGGACCTTTTTGTGTCCGGCTTCCTACCCGAACCCCGAAACTGCATAGTGCCAGTGCAAGCGAAACAGATGCTCTCAAGCAATGACGGAGGTGTCATCCAACATACTGTAAGTTGATGTACCATCACAAAGATCTTGGACATATATTTTGAGGGCTCAAAAACTCCATTGTGTTGCTTTAAAATGAATCAACTGATGTCCAAGGTTCTTGGAAGAGGAGAAGACATTATTCCATATCCTTGGCCTGTCCATGTCAAATCCAAGGTTGTTAAGATCTCTGTCCCATACCGAGAAGAGAAAATAGTTATTCCATAGAGGAAACAAATCATGAAATCTACAGATAGTGAAAATGTCTTTCTCTTTGGTACCATATAGATAGAGAGTTTGATATGATGGATCCCATTTGCAACCGTGAAGCATTTTCAAGAAGGCGCCGCGGAACACAAGAGATGGGGTCAAGCCAAGTCATCAACACTCTTAACTGGAAAGACCAGTAATAAAATTTGAAATTGGGCAGAGAGAGCCCAGCCACTGATTTTGGGATGTGTTAAAGTAGAAAAACTAAGAGAGGGATGCTTCTCTCTCCAAATAAACTTTCTATATATTGTATCCAACTCCTTTTAAGATTTACAGAGAGGAGGCACAGGGAGCATTGAAAGTTGAAAATTTGCTTCAGTTTTACTTGAATATTTAAGTTAATTACAATACAAATGTGACCAGAGAAGATCCTGGTACAGATATATAGCAAAAACTTAAAGTAAAATTACCTTCACTGAGCGTTAGCCAGTGTATCCCACGTCATACACAATTATGTATAATCAAGCCACCTTGAAAAAGACAAAACAATGTTGCTGAACCCTTGGTCCAGACTCTTAACAATGGGAGTCAAGGTCCTCATCTTATCCTAACCTCCAGACAGCCAGACCAAAGCCTCGCAGCATAGCTTAGGTTAATTACCATGAAAGCATCTTTTTTTCTCCAACACTCACACAATCGAGAATAATTGCCCTTTCGACAATCTAGTCTGCATCTGTGAGAGTAACTGTAGCACACAAAAAACATAAGGGAAAACAACATACAGCAAGGACCAGAGTCCAGCTTTAACCCATAGGACCTGGAAACACTGACTTCAGCACCAACAGCCATGGCAGGGAGACAGTCATAAAAAATATTAGTGATATGTGCTTATAAGAACAATTAGGAAAACTGGATTTTTGTGATAGATGTTAGCATATTTTTTCTCTTTGGCTGTCCTAATTTGCATAGGAGATCTTGTCAACAACACTTGAAGATCAGATGTGTTGTTTGACCTTGAGCTGAGTTTAAAGCTGTACATTATGCCAGCCTGTACAATCGTGGTGAATGACAGCAAATTGGCTGCTTTGTATTCCAGTCAGGTTTTGCCCTCAAGGCTTCGGAGGCTGAAGAAGTTTCTGATGATGGAGTTAATTCCCTCTCCTTCACTCCACTGCTGAGACATCAGCTCGTCCAAGTCGCACTAAATGGAACACCTACTGTACTCTCTGCAGGCTGGAATGTTAATGCACTGATAATACCTGAAGCATAATGACTTCAGACCTCTCTACGCCACCACATTCACATTAGCACATCATTAGCAACATATGACAACTTCCAGAGGGTCATTAGTCTGCTCCTAACTAAGACCTCTTTAACTGAGATCCGCACTCATTAGGTGATGGCTACATTATAGCTTTTCAACATGTGTGGTTCTACAATAGCACCAAAGTCTATGTTAGATTTTTGACCTAAGGGTCACAGAGTGGTCTCCAAGCTCAGCCTCGATGCCTTTGTATTTCCAGTTCCTTTATCTGTCTGCATTGTTTTGGACACAAGCAATGCAGGCATCTACTGAATCTACAGCAGAGGGGAGAAAAATTGCTCAAGTAAGCAGGAAGAGCATGTCTGCATCTGGTGCAACTTTCTCATCAAAATTGAGTTTCAAATCAGAATCATATGCACAATCCAGCATTCGATTTTGATTGTGATTTCCTGGACCTTGCCCAGTTGCCCACTAATAGCGCTTGATGATACCTGAAAGTGTGGTCACACTAACAAAGCAAATTTTATCGACGGCACAGTTGCTAGAATTGCAAATTAGATATGGATGGTGCAAATTAAGGCACTCTCATTTGTGAGAATTTAACATTTGGTTCAAGCTGAAATATCACAAACACTATTGGATGGATATTCGTGAAATGTGGTCAATATTTATGGTCCTGAGAGGATGAATCCTGATGAGGTTGATGATGCCTTGACCTTTCATGTAGCCATGTGAAGATTTTCACTCATCTAGTGAAATGTCTCCACAACTACCAGATGGATGGCTACTAAATAGACATTCATGGTTGCCACCGGTGAGGCCAAGTGTCTTTGATGATTCCATAGTGCCACCATTGGATTGAAGGTTTTGTTATTGGTTACAGTAAATATCTCAATAGCTACTGTGCAGCTGCTGTGGTGAATTGCCGTTAAATTTGGTACACACAATGATGTCCCTCTCAGAGTTAACTGTGACAACTTTAGTGATTGCTTCACTTCAATAATAATACATTTATTTGATGTAGCACCTTTTGTAAAAATAAAATTTGTTGCTAAAGTTGCTAAAAGTCAGCATGTTTTTGTTAATGTGAGCATGCTGACATTAGCATTCAGCTCAAAATGCCACTGTGACTTTTGGAAATGCTAAGAGCACAATACAAAGTCACTATTGTACGCACATAGGCCTACAATAAACTTTAATCCTAACTATGCGTTGTGTAGACCATAGCTGTATTGACTAAAATAGAAATGCTTCATGTATATACAAGCTGAGTCTTGTTTCATCATCCATTTACTTTTTGAAACACAAAATGTCCAACTTTTACTACCTCCAATGGATGTAATAAAAACACACAGTGAAAACAATCAAACAATAATCTATGTCTGTGGATTGTGAGGTGAATGGCATAAACAGAAACTTCTGCCAGCGTTTCTTGTGAAATAATGCAGGTATCAGTTAGTGAATATCTCGCTGTCACTCCAGCACCCTGTGATTCATATCATCTGTCATGGCATGTGATTACCATCAGTTAAAAGCGCTTCGTGTATGCAGAGAAGATCGAAAAGGGCAGGCAACTTCATTGAGGTGGTATCTCACTCTGTCATTCTCTAGTGCTTGTCTGAGAAGAATGCAGATTAATATCGCTTAATAATGGGTGAGTGCAGTAAAAAATGATTAAGTGTGGTATAAAAGCAATATCCAGGGTCCTTAAAGTATGTTCTTACCTTATTACAATGATTAAGTAAGTATGCTGTTCATGTACTATTAAACCACTCAAACTCCCATCCATTTAGGATAAAATACTAAAAGCATCAATAATGGAATAATAACCTTTTAAAAAATGCTACATGAATAAAAGTATAGTTTTATGAGTGAACTGTATGTGTGAGCAATAATTATAACCCTGAAACAAAAACAGGAACACAGACTTCAGTCACTAACAATAAACTGTTCCTTTGCTTGTTGTTTTTGCATTGTTATTACTGTTCTACAGGAAGTAATGGTACAGGAAATTGCACCAAATTCATTTCCCAACCTAACACTGGAGGATAGATTTTTCTTATGTTCATGTCTGGGTTACATCACAACAGTGTTCCCCTGTGTATATCTCACTTATAACTAAATATAACACCCAAGAACATAGACAACAAAACAGAAACATTTGCCAGTTAGAAAGTTTATAGAAAAATCAGCATCAACATGAATTCACTTTGATCCTGTTGAATTTTTTCCAGCAGCAATTCAAGTGTAACAGTTATTCCAGCATTATTGCATTTGTTCAAGAGCATTTATGAAAATCCAAATAGGAATATCAGCACTTAATCACTAAAAAAATAAAATTTTAAGTCTCAAATTAAGTGACAAACAACCTGATTGACATGACAGAACAGCAGGTGATAGAAAATGACAAAACACATTGAAACAGCGAAAGAAGAGTATTTGAGACATTGAAATATGTACCAATCACAAAGAGTTCTTATATACAGAATAAAACCATCAAGTAAAAACATGAAATGAGTTGTTTTAAGAGTGCACAGACAGCAGGATTGGTTTTTTGTAGTAACAAATGCAATCATCAGCCAAAGCTTTTCAGCCCTGCAGCAACTACATCCACTCCCTTTCTTAGAAACCCTTGATCATTGACTCCAAGTAACCATTTAACTAACAAAGATTAAAACACAGGCTCTGGGTTGCCTAGTTACAACATCATAATGACCAAATAATGAAGTACCCATTAAAATGAAATGCATCTTTGCATTGCAATAGTCAAGATCATTATAATAACATCATCTGTTTACAAGCCAAAAAATACCAAGAAATGCATCTGAATATTTGTTACAGTACAAAATTACAGTATATATATCCATAGAAATGTTTTATGAGTATGATGCACTTTGATCATTAACTGTTTACAACCTATAATGTTAACAACTAATAACCTATTAATACTTTTGAAATTCATTCAATTCAGTTACAGGACGGGCTATATTGATCAGCTGCCATCGCTGCACATTTACATCTAAGATACAGTATCTTAGCAGAATAATGTACCAACACACATTTTTAAACAACTCTAAGAGTTCATTTTAAGAAACATCAGTATTTTAGTGCTAGTGCATCATTGTTTCCTTTAATTTGTTCAAGTTTTCTAGCAATACAGTAAATTGTATTTGTTAAAAGGGTCAGTTCAGCTGCCCACATTTGTTTGCAGTTTGAAAAATAGTTGCCAATGTTCTGCAACTACACCAAGCTATCTGGTTAGACAGGAGTCAGTTGGGGTGTCCTTATGTGTGTATTTGTGTGAACTGACCCTTTAAATTATTATCTTAGTTTAACAGTGCTACAACATCCAATTAATTATTTTTAAACATTTAATTGTGGTTTACCCGTGTGAGACCAAAACTGAAGCCAGAGCCACACTGCTCCTCACCTCATGATGCTGAGGTTGAGTTGTGTGCACAGCCTGAAGTGTAGATGTGTCAGAGGTGGCAGGTCATGCCCTAAAACTCCAGCTCCTCTGAAACGGCTGGAAGGGTTTCTTGAGGTTGAAAAACATGAAATGAGGTTTGAGTCGCGGGGTTTTCTCAGGTACTACAGCAGCTTTGCTTTCCTCAGTGGGGAATCGACTGTGGTAGACCTCTGGGTACGACCTCTGGAACTGAAAAGGTTAAGTTGTGAATTATTACTGTACAATATTTGCACAACAAAAGGATACAGTTTGTTTGGAGATCACAGCTCTTAACTCTCAAAATATTAAAATACAAGGCTTTGAACATACGAGCACAAACAGAAATGACTCATACATAAATTTTACACATATTGTTGAAGAGCGGATTTCTCTATATTTGCCCACCACAACTTCAAACAGACACCTCCTCTGATATCTACATTCAATGACATTTGAAAATGCCATACCTGTTTCAGCCTTTTCCTCTTGTCCTTTGCAGGGAGTTCTTTGTCTGCGATCAGGCCTTCCAGCAGCGCCTGTAGGGGGGTCTGGGTTCCTATCACCCTCGGCTCCTCAGCCTCCACCCTCCTGATCTGTTTACAAAAAGCTGGAGATGCACTGAAGTCTGTGTCCGAACCTGCGTATTTGATCTGGTGAGAGACAAAAAGAAAATGTTATATTAATCCACATATTTTGTGATGAACTAGTGTGATCCAAACTATGCTATTCTGGATATTTGGTCTTCTGCTTTTTTTTTTTTTTAATTGTTTTTATAAAATACATATATAAATAAGCGCACAATACAACTCAAGGTCAAATATGCACAAAAACTTGCACAAATACACAGCCAGTAACCTGAAGCTTCTGACTTACCTGGCTAGTGAGAAACTACAGTAGATCTGTCAGTGACATCAACTGTATTTTGTCAGCTATTACACAGTTTTGAGGATTCATTTATAATGGTTTAGGATCTACCCTCTCAGCAGCTGTAGTGTAACACAACACAGTGGGTGGCTGCATGCTCCACTGAGCAGTTAAATGTGGATAATTAATATGACTAATAAACAGCAATAAAATATGCAGGGTGGTTATAGTTTTAAAATCACATTTATAGCACTCAGTTCAGATGAAATCATGTTTTCAGTCCATTTCACAGCGTGGGACGTGGAAGCTTATGCATCCACTGTTGGACTAAAAGATGGAATCAATAAGGCCTTCATTTGTAGGCCAAACAATGTTGGACACAGCCTGTCAATACAGTCTGTGTTCCATTTTCCGAAGAGCCTGCCAAAAGAAAACATGCACACATCAACTTGAACCAACTGTGCACAGAGGAATAAAATACAGGAGAAGGACCCCTGTCCCTACATGAAGGTGATCACAAGGGCAGGCACAAAATTGTAGAGAAAACGGTCACTCAGTTTGTCTGAGTTAGCATGAGACTGTTTTTCAATCCTTTCAATTTCTGCAAGATTTCTAACAGTTAACCCCTTCTTCCAGTAAATGTGTAATCCTGCACCTGCCTGCTCCTGTAGTGATCTATATAACTCCTGTCCACAGCAATTTCTACTGAAAATCTGTATGTGCTGGATGATTTTCTTTTAAAAGGAACAGTTTACGCCTAAAATCAGAAATACAAATTTTTACTCTCACCTGTAGTGTGATTGATCAATATAGATTGTTTTGGTGTGAGTGGCTGAGTGTTGGATATCAGCTACAGAGATGTCTGCCTTCTTTTAAATGTAATGGATCTAGATGGCACTCGGCTTGAGGTGCCAAACAAATATATTCCAAAAATTCAACAGCGATGTCTCTTTCTAGAAATCATGACCGGGTTACTCAACATAATTTAAAAACCTTGTTGTGAGCAGTTTCATGTAGGAACTATTTTCTTTCTACCTAACCTACCAAATGAATCAACGAAGAAGGAAGCGTGCATGTACTTATGAACAGGAGGCCTGTGTTTGCGACAGCATCAGATGCAAATATTAATGGCTTCCTCCTCAGCTGAGCTGTAACGTTACCAAGCTCAGTGGTGCTGGGTGAGCTGGCTGTAGATGCACGTTTCTTTTGGCGCAGCAGCATTCACACCAAACGCTGATTAATAAATAGCACTACAGGTAGGAGGAAAAATATTTATTTTTGATTTTTAGGTGAACTCTCCCATTAACATTACTGATGTTCACATTATATTTATATGATTGGCTCCATGAGCAACTCTTATTTTCATATAGAGAATTTAATTTCATTCCACGATATTCCTACAATAAGGCTGCTGACTGGCTACTACGGAAACAAACCCAAAAAGGTAATGTTGCCGAATGGGACACTGAACCAGCAACTAAACACGGGGTCACTGCCTCAAGCTACTGCGACAGGTGTTTTTCCACTCACATTAACATAGAAATGTATCTGAAATACTTATTTTTTGTTGCTTTAATATAGGTAACAATAACAATAACCACATTTCCATACGTAGTGTTTGGCAAGATGATGGAACCAATCTGGCACATTGTCTTCATCTGGCTTGGTACACATGGACTCATTTCTAAATGAATTGTAACTTCAGAGAGTGTACTGACTTGGACTCTTTTGAGGTGGGACAGGTGCTCCTCAACCTGGCGGCGCAGCTTGGAAGGAACTTGAAAGATGGTGTTGTGGTGCTCCATCATGAAGGTCACCAGTTTGGTGGCAAACAGCTCATCCAGGTCCATCTCATCCACTGATCCCAGAACGCAGTGTGAGAACATCTGCACCATCTGGACAGAGACCACAACAGGAGAAAAATTAGGAATCAACCTCCAGCAGCACTTTACACTACTTATTACAGACATATTGGTGGTAAACAAAATATAATAAGCACCCATAAAATAAATCCACAGTAACACCTTGAATTTTGTATGCACGTAGTGTTACAGACTGGGCTTGTTTTGAACCTTGAAGTATTACATAGACAGCATAGCAAGCTAATAAAAAAAAAATCAGGATTAAATGTACCTGTTTTAGAAGCTGTAAACGGACACTAGGTTCAGATGTCATGAATCTATATTTCTGGTGTATTTACATGGTATCTATAAGTCCTATGAAATGAAATCTAACACAACACAGCTGCAACACTATTTTAGTGAAGCTTATGAGTAAAAATTCTAAACTCAAGGTTCACTTACTTACTGTAACTATTCCTAAATCTTTTTGGAGCTTTACATTTTGTTCTTTAGATTTTTAGTGACTTTAGTTGAAGCATGTTTAGTTAATGCAGTGAAAGGGGTGTTTTATAAAATATCTTAGTTTCTCTACAGAAGTGTGCCCTGTATAAAGTCACTGCGTTGGCTGCCTGTCAGTTTTAGAATTGATTTTAAGATTCTCACTACTTTTTATATCACTGAATGGCCTGGCACCAACTTATCTCTCAGATATGCTTCTTAGATATGTACCTAATAGGTCCCTCAGATCCTCTACTGCTGGCATGCTGATCGTCCCAAGGATTTCAACAAAAATCCGTGGGGAATCAGCGTTTAGCCACGGCTGCTCAGGTCTGAGGAAAAGTCTACCTGAGCGTCTGAGGAAGTCCACCTCAGTGGACATTTTTAAAAGAAAGACAGATCTTTTTAGCTTGGCTTTTACTTAAAGGTGCCTTGTCATTTACTGCCTCTCTTTTTAACTCTAGTCTTTTCTACTTTTCTTTTAATTTATTTGTTCTTTTAGATGTTATTTATTTTAAATATTTCGTCGTTTAGTCGTTGTAAAGTCTAGCTATTCAGTTGTTACTTTTTCTGTGCTGTTTTACTCCTGCTCTGTGAAGCACTTTGGACTGCATGATTGTATGAAAGGTACTATATAAATAAAGTTGATTTGATATTCCCTAAATTTTTTTGAATGCATCATGATTCTGTGGAAAGATTAGTGCAAGTGACCATGAGGTGTATCCACCCCTGAATACACCTTAATAATAATGAATAAATCTCACTTCACATCCGTAGTATACCAGATGTCTTGACAGAGGCATCAACATTAGCACTGAAATACCTCAGTTCTCAAGAAATAATAGCACTCACAATTGTTAACTTGGGCTTTCGTGACTATTCTATAAATTTATAACTTACTATTGTTTGGAAATAAGAAGCCAGGCATTATGCAATTAGTATATACACATTGCAGTGGCTGTTTCCAAAAACATGCAGGTTGATAAAAGTCAAATCGTTGGAAATGTCTTGCTATGTGGACCACATGTGTAGATTCAGACTACTTGGTATTCCAATCCACATTCTTAAGAAGAGAAGACTTTCCACCTCCCATTGACTTTTAATAGATAGCAAGGATTCTGGACTAACAATATTCCTGCAGCTTCTCTTTGCCCCTAGGCCTGCATGTTTTTCTTTCTTGTCTCCCTTTGTAGACTGTGTCTGAGGCATTTACCTTACAAAATCCAATACAAAGCATAACACAAACTACAGCAAACAATACCTCTCCTACACAATATTAAAAGCTTTAAAAAACAAAACAAAAAAACAAGTAGTATCAATTACAAGAATATCTACTGATTTGTGGGATTTCCCAACAGTCCTAGTCTTATCTAAATACTACAAAGAAATATATATGGTATGTGTACCAGTGTGCGGGTGGCTATGGCGTCATTGAGTGGAGGCAGGTGGGGATTCTGACAAACACGGGCCATGAGACGCAATAAAAGCTGGAGGCGTCTTCGGTTGGGCGGCGGCAGTAAGAGACAGCTGACCTGAAGAGCGTCAGTGGCTACCTCCTGTTCCTGGAGCAGACCTGTGGAGATATGAAGAGAGATGAATAGTGCTCCTAAGGGCAAACACACAAGCTAGACTAAATGAACACCAACAACTGTGTATCTGCAGTGTCGTACAAATAATATATAGGAGATCACCACATGACACATCATCCACAATGTGAAACACTTACTGAGAATGTTGACAAAGACTTCATAAAGATGGAAAGTCAGCAGGGGTTCTTTGAGTCTCTGAAAGTAATCTGCTACTGTTTTCAGAACATCCCTCTCGAAACCCGGGTACACTGGCTGTTTGCTTTCATTCCCATTAGGCCCTGAGACAAAAGACAGGTGCAGTTTATTGCTTCACACAGAAATTATCTGAATTATACAGTTAACTTCAGGTTCGGCTGAAAACATGCACATAAACACGCCAAATGGTGCCTAAGATTTTTTGGTATATGTGCACACACTCACACACACACACATTCAAATACTCTACAGTTCAACTCAAAGTGAGATACCAACCATCTAGAAAATATGGCACCTACTCATTCAAAATAATGGTGAGGGTTTTTATATGTGCATGAAATATATACTTACAATTGGCAAGACATTTCATTGCTGATACCACCCAATATGGCATGTCCTCTGGAGATGCAAAAGGAGGTAGGTGAGTCATTATATACAAGTTGCAAAAAAAGTTGCTCTTCTAATTGTGAATCAAATGCTTCATACCGGCTTTGTTCTCCAATACGACTATGCCCGTCTTATTGACGCTGAACACATTGTGAACAATGTGCTTGCCGTTCACATGCGTTGGGTTTAAAATTCCATCCAATGACTGTAAGCCCAGAGCTCTCTGTAAACTAAAACAAAAGAGTTGGCATCAAGTGTCTAAAGCAGTGGTTGCAATACTGGGTGCGTCACCCTGGGGTGGGTGACTTTAAACAACATTAAATTTTTAATTTTTTTTAAATTTACATTTACATACATGCTTTACGTTATTTACGGAAGAAAACAGAAATGATTATTAACTATAAATTAAACTATAATTAAACTATTATCAGCATATTAAAACCTGTTTATTATTATGTGGTTATGCCGTAGCTAGTGACATGACAACTAACAGTTGCTGGTGGTCGAAGTAACAAAAAAAGGTTTTTCAGCTGAGGAGGTTTTCCGAGCAGATTGCGGATACCCGACCCGAGCCCGACAGGACCCGTTGAAACCTGGCAGGTCAGGCCAGGTTCGGGTTCAGCCCACTTGACATGCTGCTGTGTGTACTAAGGCCTATTCAAATGCTGGAATTTGTTATAAATTTACGTGACAACGCCTGAACACAACACAGGCTCTGCACCAATTGAGTGTGTGTGCTGTCCGTGCAGCGTGTTTGACTGTGTGTAACAGCCTTTTGATGGTCATTTACACACTGTCCATGTGTGATCACGGTAAACAGACAAGCTGTAACCATGATTACAATAACTATGTCCGGTAACAAACTGCGTCAAACTTGGGTTGGGTTGGGACTTAAAAATCAAAAAGTCTGTTGGGGTCGGGCCGGGCTGGGTTATAACTGTGTTAGACTCGGGTCGGGTTCAGTCAGGAAAATGCTGCCTGAGCCGTGCTCTATTTCCAAGGGCTGAGTGGTCAGATTAATTGTGACTGTCAGAGCAATCTCAACACAGTCATTCTGAACACTACTAGGCTAATGGCTTAACAGACAGGTTTTGGCTGCTTGTGGAAACAGAATATACATCACTGATCATGTTCACTGTGGTATAACATATGTGATCTGGCTCTCTCATCTCTGCATAAAAAAATTCTTCCCAGTGGAGTCAACAGCATGTTGTGCATATGGGTGCAACGAGAAAACATTTGCTTTCAAGGGTTGCCGTGGTCTAATAAAAGTTTGGGAACCACTGATACAAACAACACAAACAGTGGAAGTGTTTAATAAGCTATGTAAAAGGGTTACATACTGCACAACTGTCATAGATTTCCAGATGTGGTCCACTTGCTTTGGTGTTATCTCCTTCCTTCGTATGAGCTTGCACTCATGCACATCTCCGATAGCGACACTGTGCCTTTTATTCCACAAATCCGAGGTCTGAGCAGAAAAGAGGAGAGACATGAATGAAAAGGTTCCTTTGACTTACACTGAATGAGCAGAAACATAAAAAGCCCTGTGTAATAATGGACAGTACGACAGGCTGATGATCATGTCTAACAAAATATGGCCATGAAGACGTACCATAGAATTGAGTTCAACAAGGAAACTACAGCAGCAGTCTGAATAAACACTGAAAGTAAAGGAGAATATTCTCTTGGGCTGTTATACTGCATTACATTACACTGAACTTTGCTTTTAACTTTTTAGTGTACTGTATAACCCCTTAGTATTGCACGGTATACTGGTACCAACGGTAGACCGCGGCACTAAAACTCCACGGTACATATGATACCATAATGTTGGAGTACCGTAGTACTACGGTACCTCATGGTACCACTACTGTGGGATAAGTTCAAAGTCCAATCACAGGAGGTGAGTGTCCATGCACCGTCCAATAACGGCACGTGCTGGCCACCTGGCACTCAGTATGCTGCTGCAGTAGTTTGTTTTCCAGTGACATTTCAGGTATTAGCTGAGCTATTGAGTATCTTTAAGCAGTGAAAGTTATTATTTATTTCTTTTTACTTGTAGGCAGTGATTTGTTTTCCACAGAGCTCTACGGTGCGAGCATTTTATTCGCATTTGCGACTAAAAATAGTTTTGTGCGAGCAAAAGCAGTCATTCAGGAGCACGCTGTGAGAGTACAGATTTCAACCAGCAACAGAAACGAAAGGCGAATCCTGCCGGTTGTGGGTTGAACGGGGGTCACAGTGTCAGTGTGTCAAATACGGCAGCCATAATGCTCCACGGCGCAAGATAACGGCTTACCGGCGACGGAGAAGTCCGGCTCCAGGTTGAATAATTTCCTCTTTCGTTGGTGTCATGACTGCCCAGAAGTACCTGGACAACCGAGCTGTGGCAGCACACAGGTATGTGACGTGTCAGAGGAGAAACGAGCCGTTCACATTTCTCTCTTTGTGGCAGGTAACGGTCCACAAACCTCAGCGCACTTTAGGGACTGTTCTTTACTTATGAAGGGACTGTTCTTTACTTGTCAGGGGAGGAGGGTGGCTGGTTGAGTTTTACTTTATTTATTTATTTTATTTCAATCCCCCCCATGTTAATCACTTATTTATGCTGTTTTTGAAGTATGAATAAGTCAATAAGTAATTTATTCCATTGACATATCATTGATGCATTATAGAAAAGTGATTTATCTTTTTATAAATGACAAAAGGCACATCTGCCTCATTTTTGCTGTGGTATCGTGATACTACTCAGAATCGTGATACTTTCACTGGTATCGTACTGTGGGTCCCAATTTTGGTACCGTGACAACACTATAAACCCTCAGTGCAGAATTATGTAAATGACAGCCCACACTTACACATAATTGAGCAGGGTAGATAGTTAAAATGATTTCATCTTGCCATTTGCCCTATGTTAAGTTTGCATATGCTTACACACTTTAAGCACAACATGAGTCTAAGCATGCACTGAAGGAGCTGAGAATCTTGGCCTCTTTCTCACCATGACAGCAGACTTCAGGGGTGGAATGTTTTCCCGCTGAGGCAATTCTTCGTAGTCATCCCAGCGAATGAGTCTGGGAAGGTCACTGCTGTCTCTCAACAGAGGCCTTGTTGGAAAAGACTTCAGGGGAGACGAGGTGGGGAATCTGGAGAGAGCAACAATGCCAAATTGCCAATGGTGTATCGACAAAAAGGAATAACAGAACAGGATGACAAAGTTGTACCTGTACAGATGGTTTTTGTCTTCAAAGTCCTCTGTCCCGTGGCGTCCTTTGATGTCCTCAATGACATGGGCCTTGAGGAACTTTCTGAGAAGCTGCATAGTCTGGTATCGAGTGACCTCAGGCCCAAAGTTGTAGTTGCGCTTCAGCAGCTCATGCAGATAATCCACAGCCTCGCATCCTGTGAAACTGTTATCATAGTAGCGGAAGTGTGCCCAGTGCCTTCTGAGCGGCATGCCTCCACGGAAGAGTTTAATGGTTTCATTCCACTGTGTAAAAGGGAGACGGGACAAAGGGAGGCAATATGGTGTGACAAATGCTGCAGATTTTTAGTCATAGATCGCAAACTAAGAGAGTGTTCCTTTGCATTCTAGTGTAATATACCATTACATATGGTAAGTAAATATTTCACTGAAGCTACTACCCTGATAAAGCCCAGAGAGCAGCATTTTATGCATTCAATAAGTTCCTGCTTTCTTTGTTATAAAGGCTGTTTGGAACATTTTTCTTATTATTGTCAAGAAGGGACGCATTAAACATGTGAGTAAAAAAATAGACAAACATATCTAGCCCTATGAAACAAAAAATACTTGGCATGTTCTTCATTTCATCGACTACATTTATATAACAGCACCAAATCTGTGCACGTAACAATCACCACTGTCTCTCTTAATAGTGATTAAAATCACACACAAGATCCAGGCCACACTCATCTGGTAGCAAAAAAGGAGGCAGATATCACAACAAACACAGCATTATCTCCTCATAGTGTTTGGATGGTGCTGGGGTTATGGATCATTAGCTCTCACAAAGTATCCAGATGGGCAAGAGAAAAATGATAGAAGTGGATAAAAGCAGAGAGAGAGGGAAGGAAAGAGAGAATGTGGCCAGTGGGTAAACAACCATTACAGCCCAGGAGAGTACCAAACTCTGGGAAGCAGATATGGCCCAGTCTGGCTGGTCTGAATCTTCAAAAAGAGCTTGGCTAAACATGTGATAGTAAAATAAAAAAATAAAAAATAAAAATAAATTTTTTTTTACATATAAATATATATATATATATATATATTTTTTTTTTTTTTAAATAAAAACCAAGAAGCTGGCCTTAGAAGGGGCAGCAAGATTGGTCTTACATTATAACAAGATGCACAAAAGGTTCTGTTCTACAGAAGGAAATTAGTGTAGAGAGGGTCTCTGCTTGTCTCTTCACCTCATATGTCTTTTTGGGGAAGCAGGTGGAATGTTATTTGTTCTTCCTAGGGTTTCATTGCTGAGAAAAAAATAGCTTTGGGGATTTAGATACTATGTATTTACAAGTGTGTACTTGTTCAGAACACACTTTAATAAACTGTATTTCAATACCAGATGGCACAAATGCAATACACAATAGCTGAATAGGATAGATGCATATAGCCTACTGTAGCCGAATAAACTAGTAGGGCAGAAATCAATCAGGAAAAGGATACAAATAGTATGGTAACTCGTGCACTTGCAACCTCTGTAGTTCATCTTTCCTGATAGAGCCCACAGATTTTTAGTAAAGATTCTCTTGACACTTGAGTATAAAGCCTCTTTTCACATTTTAAAATGTCACAGTAAGAAAGGCACAGGTGCAAATAATAAAACAATGGCTGAATCCCATTTAGCTACTTTGCTCTAAGGGACCTGCTATTATGCATGCTGGTGGCTCACTGGGACACTTGAGTACAACGCAGCCATCGTCAACATGATTATTAACACCTGTGTCGTTGTCAATAACACATGTCAAAATGCCTGAAATCAAAAGGCTTACAGGAAAAATTTAAATTATATGGAATGGGTAAATTAAATGACTAGTATTCAAATTTGCCTTACAAAAAACACAGCCTGATGTAGATGTGCCATATTCTGATAATGCATGTTAAAACATACATAGATATTCAGTGTATGACTTTGCACAATTTGCATTAATGTACACAGTAATGTTGGAGCTGAAAGGGGTTAAAGGGTCCAAGCCACAGCCAGTGAGCTGGGCACATGCAGGAACATATGACAGTAACAGTATGGCATGTTGTGGATGCTTTTACGTGAAATTAAACAGGAGCTGTGAATGCCAAGAACACATGATGCATTAACACGGTGTACACATTAGCATTAGCTTGAATGTAGTGTTAGCAATAACTTAGAATGGAAACGTCTCACATGAGTATTCTATATGATGCTAAATAACACTGCTGCATGGTTTACGACTGAGTCACAACAAAACTTTACCAAGCCGCATACATTTTGCATTTGTTGACTCTTTTAACATAGTTTTAGTGCTGTTGTGAGGACAGTATTTAAAATACCTGAGCTCCCTACCCGAGTAAGTACAACGACTGTTAGCTATACGTAACTAACTGTGTTTAAAAGTAACTTACGCCATCCCTTTAACGTTAGCCTACTTTAAGTATGAGTAGACATTATAAATGTAATATACAGTTGCGGCGCTACCTAGATACTTTAAACAAACTTTCCACATCTAACGTTATATCTAACTCACATTATAACACTAAAAGTAGCACGAAGCTTTTCAAAGTCACATTTGTTGTGCCTCGCTAACGTTGCCAACAGACTCACCAGTTTGGTTGCCCTGTACGGACCCGGTCCGATAACTTTTCCGTCCATTCTGAAAGTGAAACCCTCTTCACTCGTATGAAAACATGGACATAGTTAATTTTATATGCTTTTCAAAAGCTTCAGCTGCGTATGAAAACAGGTAAATAAAGCTACGGGGGTATCTCAACAGAAACGTTGCTGCCAACTTTGAATCTCCTGCGTCACATCATCTGAGCAACGTGATTAGACAGCGCGCTGGTCACGTGACCACGAGGAATGCAGCATGTATGAATGGACCAGTGCCGTTGTAGGACAAAACACACACCAACCTTCAACTGCTGCTACACACACTGCTTACACTTCTGCAACTACTTTAATCATGATAATAATAACGTTAATATTGATCATGATAATAATGATAATAAAAGTAATAAAAAACCTCTTTGCATTTTTGAAAGAAGGTTTTTAAAAGGTGTTTACAAAAAATAGACTACAGTAGCTACGGGCACTTTCATGGCAAACTTAAATTTTATTTACCTGGCATAAAAACTTTATAAACCTTTCAGGTCACATGTAAAGTCTAAGGCTGAGACACCCTAGCTACTGCCATGCTTGAAAGCAATAAGATCTGAAAATATACTCAAATGTCAAGTAGCGAGCATGATCTTTAAAAGAATCCATTACAGCTTTCTGAATAGATTAAGCTAACAGAAATAATTGTAGAGATGACCTTCACCAAATCAGCGATGGAATGGTGTTGTTAATAATTGAAGCGGTTCATGATGTACAACCCCTTAATCTGCCTTCCAAAATTTAAATCGGAACAAAGCAAGAAAGACATGGAGCAACCTTAAGGTTCAGAGTTTACATTTTTGAAGATAACTCAGTCAACTTTTGTCAACATGACCCTGTTTTCATGAGGAAAGCACTATACAAACACTTAGAAAAATTAAAAAAAAAATCTGCTGTATGAGTTTATTTTTCATTTTCATTGCATTGAAGAAATAAATAATATTGGGTATCCAGCTTCTACTATCAATGACACAGTCATGGACACTATCACAACAGGGGCACAGTGAAAGGGATGTACTGCAGGGATAATAATGGCTGAGGGGAAGCATGTATAGGGAAGCTGAGAGCTGACAAATCATGGCACTATAAACTAGATGAATGCCCTTTAAAAAGCCGATCCAAGCCTTTATAATATGCAAGACTGTCATCTTTCCCAAATTGAATTTTTACAATGCTGTGGCTTTATGATAAGGAAAATCTGAACTAATCCATCAGAGCTGCAGATTTGCCATACCATGTTTGCAGTCCACCTAAAACCTTTGCTTTGATACCCTGGGCACCTCAAGCTTTTCCATTTAGTGTGCTGATGCCTATAGTGACAATGACCCCTGACTCTCTAAAGAGTTAATGTATTATAACTAAAATAGCTTGGATGCTGCATGATATTTCAGCGCATATAATTTAAAGTATGAAATCACCTTCATTGTGATATAAACTATTAGTTTCAGTCCTGCACATTAAATGCAAGTGTAGGCACTGCTTGATTGCAGCCCAGTTAGATAACCATGAGTAAAATAAGCACAGACCTCTGGTAACACATGACAGGCAAGACGGAAGTGAAAGATATTAAAAGCTATATTGCTTGCTGCCCTTGCTGGCTTAGAGATAAGGAATTAATTTGGAACTATGTGAGCCTGAGATCCAGGGCGCTGGTATAGCATCTTAAGCTATCTGTGAGATTTGGACACCCCAAATCACCGTTGAGCCTTCTGGTGGTGTCATGATCCTGATTAAACGATACATTCCTGACAAAGCGTATCTGCTTTAATGAACCTGGTGACAGTCCCATCGTCCAAATTTTACCTGGTTGCATTACATTGGCAAACATTTGTGTCCTTTGTTTGCCTCCCATCTCATCCTTGACTTTTCAGTGAAAGGTCACATGGATAACAAGGAGAGGACAAGAGGAGAGATACTGAAGGCTTCACTAACAAGATGAGGAATCAAGCTGCAATCTATAGAGGGAGAGAGGAAAAATCTGTGCCTGTGCAAACAACACATTCTCACTCCGACCTCGTCACATACTGATGTTTGGTAATGGTTTTTCAATGTCAACATATGACGTGCATGGTACCCTGGGTGCGTTGGTTGATGACGTTCTGTGATGCTATATCAACTTCAGCCTGTTACATGCATTGTCTGTTTTCAAATGAACTTAAAGGAAATCACCACTTTAGAATGAAAATACAGACAGTACTTACTCACCCTCATGCCGACAAGAGGTCCAGTGTAGTTTTTTAATCCACAAAACTCGTTCGGGGTATCAGAGGATAACAGCTAGCCGGATTTTTCCATACACTTGAAGTGCATGGAACCCACGTCCAAAATCATTTTGAAAATGTAATAAAACTTCGCTAATGCATTTCAAAAACGTCAGAACGGCTCGTCCGTCGTAATCCAAGTGCCCTGAAGCCACGGCATGCAAAATTGACTTGCAAAGGCATAATTCACTCCACTTTTATAGCATAATTTCATACTGTGGTCAGGTAACCTGCAGGCGTGCTGTGTTTACATGGCAACCCGCACAAGACTCGAGAACGTTCAGAGACGTTCTTGTTCTCGAGTCTCGCGAGTTGCAGGCTAACTGACCAAATACTGTTTGTTTCCTTCGACAACGAACACACATGGTTGGGTTTGGGCAAGAGAAGCATGTGGTTGGGTTTAGAAACAAAGAAAATGGTTTGGCTCTACAATCTATGCCGGCCTCCCGTGTGAAAGTCCATGGTTGTTGGAGCTATCCACCCACCATTCCACCTGCCATACTTGGACTTCGGCCGCCTTAACTTCTGTTGTTGTTCCATCATGTTTCCCCCTGATGCTGTTAGGCCTCATTAAACAATGGAAACTGACGGCATATCATGCCAATGTGAAAGGCCGGCTTTTTTGGTCTGTGTCTGACACTGGAAGTAACTGACCAAGCGCCTGTTTTCGATGACCTCAGAGTGAGACCAGGTTATCGACATTCATGACCATTCACCCCCCTCCTTGGAAGTTTTATTGTCTTACAACAGTAAGATTTAATGTGGCTTTTTTGCCACTGATCAACAGGAAAAGATAATGTCAACGTGAAAACACATCTCTACAAAGTGAAAAAAAATGAGTGCAAAAAGGATACAAAAAATAATATTTGTGGCATTCATCCCCTCCGTGTCAGTATGTGTTGATGCAGCTTTGACAGTCCGTGTTGATAGCTCTATCAGCTTTGCACACATGGACTCTGCAATTTCACTTGGGTCATCAACTGAGTGGTAGCTATTTGTCATCTTAATTGCACTGTTCCAAAAGTTTTACTTCAAGTCAGAGCTGTAACCATTCGCATCACAATAAACTGAGAACCTGCTGCAGTTTGGAGGGAAAAAAAGATAATAATAGCTCAACCAGAAACATGTCAGAGTGGGAATAGTTTTTGCTGAAAATGATCCAGCACTTTTATTTTGCAGGAAATGTGGAGATAAAGGTTTAGTATGCAATTCTGGAGAAAGAGATTTGATTGTTGAGTGTCAAAGGAAGGTCGTCAAATTCCGAAGACGTTGAGCTGGTAGTGGGACCGAACCACTGACCCCAAAACGTTGGCATTCAGCCTGAGAATGAGATTGTGTTGGTATTTGATGAACTGGGAATGAGATTCAACAATCGACAATCTTTCTCTAGAATACATAGTTCATCCAGGCACAATTTGAAGAGGTAATAATGCACAAGCTCAGAGATTTTTGATTTGATTTCACTTGATTATGAGAATATTTTCTGAAATTTGTCCTGCGTTCCCTGGCCTCAATCAACAGCAATGTGAGCAGTCAGAGGCAGTGACACAATGATCTGAGAAGAAAAGCTGAGAGTAAGAACGGTTTCCTTATGTTGATTGAAAATGACTGGGGACTTGTTGAATGTGACACACTGGATTATCAGAGGCAGCTGACTTTGACCATTGAGAGAAGACCTGTTCATTGCCACTGTTGTCATGCCTTATTAAAGGACAACTTCGGTATTTTTCAACCTGGGCCCTATTTCCCCATGTGTATGTGTGCGTATGATTCATAGGTACAACTCGTTTTAAAACTGGTTCAGTATTGAGGGAGCCGGCAGCCGCGAGGTAGATATGGGGGCAAATGCGTCCCGTATAAGTTTGCGCATTAAAAGTGCTTTTTTTCGCCACTGACCGGTTCAGATCGCCAGTGCTATCTCTGTAAATAGCATACTAAGCGTTTCCCTTACCCTTCACTTCCTGTGGGCTGTGTGTGACGTCATCTCGCGAGAGCTTTGCTTGTTGCTCATGGAGCCAAAACGAGGAGAATGTGGGATGATACAGCCCATCCAAAGGTTGACTGGCCATTTGGACTTTGGTCCATACTAGGCCAAACCGGCTGGTGGTCATAGTGATCTTATTTTTTAATTGCTGATGTCTGTAGTTACAGTCCTTCTGGGGCAGTCTGCTGCCTGGCCCTTAAGCAGGATTTATACTTCTGCATTGAATCGATGCCGTACCTACGGCTCTGTGTTGATGCAGAGACTATGCTGTAACCTACACCGTAGGTATAATTTAATTCAAATTTTTAATTAATTTTTTAATTTTACATACTTAGTGAAGCAGATTTCTGTACTTAAGGCAACACTTAGATTTCTGGAAATTTTACGCTTTTCTTTGTTTAGGTTAAAATGCTATTAATAAGTTGATGGCACACTAAAATGTAAGTGAATTCCACTAGAGATAAAAACTCATAATTATACCATTCTCATATGGTTCTAAGAAAACTCCGACCAATCATTGCATTTGGACTGAATGCAATGACGGGTCGAGCGTCCTGTCTGTCCCCCACGTGGAGGCCTCCGACTGACATAACTGTGGTGGCTGCACCACATGTTACATGAAAGTGTTAGTAATTTTCTGTTTTTTTCTTCTCTTTTCAACAGTATTTGCATTCAAACATTTCAGATTATGACTACACATAGCCTTTTGTTTTCATACAGCACACACTTTATTGGTTTTGGACAGTTTGTTTCTGAATGAGTGCACGCATTTTAGTAACATTCTGTCATCATGGCTATTTGTTTGTATTACTTGCATGATCCTGCGAGGCCTGGTTAAAAAGGAAGTGGCACCCATCAAGATGGCCTTTTTATTAGGCCCGTTTCCACTGAAGAAGTTCCTGGTACTATTTGGGGGGCAGGAACTACTACAGGAATGTCCTCTCGCTCGGCCCTCTCAACTGTTAGCTGATGCTTTCTAGACATCGTGACTTCCCATAACTGAATAAATACCACAGATATCAACACAAAACTGCTTTGCTAGCTCAATCATGTTGTAACTAAGATATCCGCTGGAAAAAATATTTTTTTCACAGGCCATTTAGTGAGTTTTTTTTAGATGGCGGCGGAAGCTATATGAACGAGCTAACCCTCGTCTGCTGAGTTTTAAAAATGCCGGCTATTTTGTTGCTTTCTGTTGTCGTCACATCCCTCCATGAGTATATCCAATCAGCACCAAGTAATCCTCAAACCCCAGCCAGGAGTCTTTTGGGGCCGTTCTGAGTACCTACCCCGAGGCAGGGACTTGTTTAGCCCCTGTAAAAGTTCCGGAACTCTGTCCTTCGGGGGTGGTTCCTGCGGTGGAGACACGCACCAACGGCCCCGGCCCCGTAAAATTACCCCGAAGTTCCTGCGGTGGAAACGGGCCTATTGTCTACCTGACAGGAAGTGGGAGAGGCCAACTTGGTGGTGCCAGCAGGGGAGTCTGTCTGTTGGGGATCCTATTAAAGTTAATTAATTATGGACTTTAAGTTTGGTTCTTCTTAGTTTGACCATTAGTTTGTTTGTAAATAGTTTCTTGATTTAAATGTTTATTCATTTGCAATTTATTTTGTTTAGTGTCTATAAAAGTTCTCCCTTGTGTGTCATTCAGGAGGTCCATTAAGTTCAGTTCAGTTCAGTTTGCTGTTTGTTTAAGTTGACCTCAGTTTAAGTAAAAGGGCCCTCCTTTTCAGATTATTTTTCTCTAGTTTTCTTTGCAATTTTGAGAAAGTAATTTTGTTTGTGGGATTAATTTGAAAATAAATTATTATTCTTGTTAAACACACCTGGTGTTCTCTGTGCCTTACTGCTTGGTCCCTGACAGTAACCATTAGCGTAACAACTCGGGTCAACATTGGCTCTGCTTTCGAGTGATACCAAAGACTGATGCAGCTTCATCCTGAGCTAAAAAGGAACGAGATGGTTGCAGAGTTTCTGCTGGACAGGTATTTTTAGTTTGCCTCTAATGTAACATAGGCTATAACGCAACACAGCATCCAGTTGCTAATGGCTAACGTTAGCCTACTGTAGCGTAGCCTCTGAAACATTAACGTTATTTTCCTTGTGCGTTTTCACTTACTAGTACTGTTAACGCTACTATGTAACGTTAGCACTGTAACCTTATTCTAAAACTCATCAGTCATCACTGACTCCGGTTGAGTTTTAAAACTTCGGGTTGCGTTTGACTGTCTTGGTTGTAATGTTGCACTCGCTCTCCTCTTCCATGTATCTAACGTTACCATGCCAACGCCTACGTCTATCATAGACATAATGAGGACGTAATGGAGGAGGGGGAAGTAGGCCTTTGGAGGGAGGTGGAGTTGCAGGAGGAGGGGGATGGGACTTTGGAAGGAGGCGGGAGTTGTGGATGTTCACATTTTTTCTAAGTGCTGTGTGAAATGCAAGAAAGTTAAGAGTAGCTTTAATTGAAACTGTCACTATTATAAATGCTCACAACAGTGTAGACCTTGTGAGTAGGCTATGGCATAGGCTCTGTATAGAGCTAATACAAAAGTACAAGTCCGCCTTAACAGCCACAGACAGCACAGAGCACATGCTGCCTGTCAGACTGGAAGATCTAATACTTTCATTATTAAGGGGGGATACAAGCAGCCCCTCCCACTGTAAGCCAGGCCATTAATGACTGTTGCACTGCTTCGAGGCTACCTGGTGATGTGAGGTAAAACAGTCCACATTTGTTTTGTGGTTTTGAGAAGGTAGGCTTATAAAGCTGTAGCCTAAACCTTGGTAAGCTTTTTCTTCAATTTATGTATATATTTTTTTTTACACACACACACACACACACACACACACACACACACACACACACACTCCNTTTACACACACACACACACACACACACACACACACACACACACACACACTCCATCCATCCATCCATCCATCCATCCATCCATCCATCCAATTTCATCTGCTTATCTGGGGTCAGGTCACGGGGGCAGCAGGCCAAGCCAAGCAACCCCAGACATCCCTCTCCCTAGCAACGCTTTCCAGCTCCTCCTGAGGGACCCCACGGCATTCCAAGGCCAGAGGAGATATGTAATCCTCCAGCATGTTCTGGTTCTGCCCCTGGGCCTCCTACCAGTTGGACATGCCCGAAACACCTCCAGTGGGAGGCACCCAGGTGGCATCTTGAACCACCTTAACTGACCCCTTTCGACGTGAAGGAGCAGCGGCTCTATTCTGAGCTCCCCCCGGATGTCTGAGCTCCTTACCCTATCTCTAAGGCTGAACCACATACACACACAAAAAGAGCAGCCAGGAGAATTTTTCCTTGAGGGTTTTCTTTTAGAAAGGGATGTTGGATTAATGCTGCCACATTCAAGCTGCCATAGCAACCAAATTCTACAATGATTGAATCTAATGCTTCCACAGTCCCACTACATTTCCCCTTGAGCAGCACAGAAAAAATATTCCTTGCACACAGTTTGATAATGTTCCATACTTGTTCCAGCATTTTATTAAAGTGATAGCACAATTTTATGAAGTGAAATATTCCAAGATTCAATCTTTTATGGCTTCACTATTATATGTCATAGAAGTTTCAAATGTCTTGCGTGTCATTTTACACATCAGAAAGGTCAAAAATTTCTTGCTTCCTAAAACTTGTAGTGACAAAACCAATTCATCAAATTATGTTGTCTCATGTAACATGATTTTGCAGTAGGTTGCAGTGCCTTGCAGCCACGATGTTTACTCTAAATGTGTATTTTATTCTCATCATGTTTACAAAATATTTAAGAATGCATAACAGTGTAGTAGAATGAAATTCTTATTTCATTCATTTTATTATTAATTCAAAAGCCATTGAACACAGAAGTGTCAGTCTGGAGTATTGTTATGAGCAGAAAAATCTTTGTAATACATATTTGTGTGGTCCTTGGTAATAATAATATTTAGTCATATTGCCCAGCTTTGTGACTTTAATCGTAGTTTACTGAGCTGCAAGTGAGCCATGGACTAAATGAGCACATATGCACTGTGGTCCTGCACAGGATTGTTGCTCATTCTCAGCATGTTTGTTTGCATAAAATGTAATGAGTGCCTAAACTAGATTGTTTGCATTTTTCTTAATGAGTGGTTTTCACGCCTGACTTTCTGTCAGTATGTTGGGAGGAGATGAATGACATTATGATCCAACCTTCTGGCCTTTAGGGCTCTAGTTTCGCAGACTGGGCACGGGTGTGGCCAGGCGGATTTTGTAAGTTTGGCACACCGTGCGCGCTGGCGCAGCTACTCCTCTATCCCACCTCCATCCCTCCTACCTGCGCAAGTCGGAAAGAGGGAGGAGAGAAGGCGTGGAGNCAGATGTTGTTCCAGAGTTGGCAGAGTTGCTGAGAGTGGATGCAGATGCTGTAATAAACATCAGTGTCTCTTTTGATGGCACCTGGCAGAAAAGAGGTTTCACTTCCCATTACGGCATTGGTGTGTGCATAGACATTCTTACAGGACTGGTGATTGATTTTGAGGTCTTATTCTCCTACTGTCATGCTTGTGCCCTAAAGAAGAGTGCCAAACATGAGGGGAAGATTACTGAGCAGGAATTTGACAGCTGGAGAGAGACACACATTGCCTGTGCCAATAATTTCATGGGGTCTAGTAAGACAATGGAGCAGGAGGCAGCAAAGAGGATGTGGGCCAAGTCTGTCAGTCGTCACCAGCTGCAGTATACTGAGATGCTCTCAGATGGGCATAGCGCTGCTTTTTTTTCACCTGCCTGTGAGGTTTTGGTGACGTGTGCGCACTGTCCGCCGGTCAGCCAAACTTTGGCTTACACCAGCTGTGCTCCACCTGCGCTGACAGTAGACCTGGTTTCAGCTGGTAGCGCACCTTCGGCGAAGCCTTTTGGCCGAAACTGTCACTGCGCCAAGCTGCATCTGTCGATACCTCCCCCTGATGCGCCGCCACACCCATCTCAGCGCACCTCGGTCTGCCAAACTACCAAACTGAGCGCGCCTCGGGGCTGCTCGAAACTAGCTCTGCGCGGGGTTCGCCACCCTGCGCTGCGCCGGGAAACTAGAGCCCCTAATGTGGTTGTATTTTAAGATATTGAACATTGTGCAAAATATTGTCAATCATGTATCTGCGCTCTACTTGTTGACATTCATCAGTTGTTATTACAAGCCATGTTAGAGTCACATTATTGAAACAGTAGAGGTCAAATGTTACATCTGCCCTCATTGAAGAAAGTCATGAAAAGTTATAACAACTTAATAAAAAAAGCATAGTTTAGTATGTCATGCCTAAAAATAACGAACGGCAGAAAGATGTTGACGCTGAAAGTTGCGTTTCACTCATCCATCTCAGAATCCCGGTAAAACTCTCTCTGGGTCAGACTCTGGACCAGAGTCAGGTGGTGGCTCAGCTGGTACAGACTCTCCTCTGTAGCGATATAAACTGTGTTGGTGGCCACGACAAAGTGGCGGAGGTCTCCATCAAAAGTGAGGCCACCGTCCTCCTACAGGCACCGGCCCGCTTCTCCTCAGAGAACAACAGACCAGGCACCAGGATCATCTTTTTGCGGTGGTGGCAGCAAAACGCTCACACAGCGGTCTTCATGGCTCTCTGATCTCCTCCACAGTGCCACTAGTTGTGCGTAAAAGCGTGGTTTAGTGCGCCTTTATTGGAAAGTGCTGAAAGAGGGAGGGAGCGCCCAGGGAAACCCAAAACTAATAATTTTATTTATATATAATGATTTTTGCATTTTGTGACTTATTTTTTTAGCCATTTTGTCTTTTCTAAGGTCATTTTTTGTCTTTTTGAAGTAAATTTATGTTATTTTAGTCCTTCTGTGTCTCTCTGAGGTCAATTTGCATCATAGTCGTTATTTGTCTCTCTCAGGTAATTTTGAGTCTGCCTAAATTTTGTGGCCTTTTTGAATCAAGTTATGTGTCTCTGAGGTAAATTTGTGCTGTTTTTATAATTTTGTGTTTCTGGGGTAAATTTGTGTTGTTTTGGTTCTTTTGTGTCTGCCTGAGGTCATGTTGTGTCTCTGAGGTCAATTTGTGTCTCTCAGAGGTCAGTAATTTTTAGGAGATTTAGATTTAGAGTCAATTGATGTTGTTTTAGTCATTTTGTGTCTCTTTTAGCTAATTTTGTGTCTGTTATAGGTCAATTTGTGTCTCTGGGGTCAAATTGTGTCATTGCAGTTACTTTTTGTCTCTCTGGGGTAATTTTGTGTCTTTTAGCAGTAATTTTGTGTCTCTTTGAGGTCATGTTGTGTCTTTTTAGTCATTTTGTGTCTCTCTGAGGGAAGTAAGTGTATCTCTAAGGTCATTTTTTTTAGTCTTGTTGGGGTCAGTTTGTGTCTTTTTTGGATGTTTTGTGTGTGATGTTTTTGTGTCTTGTAGTTGTTGTGTCTCTTTTGTAGTTTTGGTGTCTCTTTCCAGTTCCTTACCATCTTTTGTGCTCATTTTGAGTCTCTTCATGGTGAACACTTGTTAATGTGAGTGACATTTTGCAGGTGAAGGCCAGAGGGGTCTCTGACACTTTGGGTCCCTGGGCCTGTGCAAGTAGGTCCATTCAGTAATCCATCCATGACTATAAGTATGCTGTCAGAAAGCTTCCAGACTCTTAAAAGGGACAAACTGGGTTTAGAAATAACATAATTACTATGACTAAAAAAAGGCTATAAGTTGAATTAGTTTTCAAAAATAGATTGTGACTGAATTTTCTGAGTCTCCTGCACAACGCTATGTAACCCAAATAAAGGCATTTCCTCTCTAACAGTAACCAGTTGCTTTGCTAACCAACAGATTTTCCAATTGTGTCTGAACGTAAGATGTCGATGGGGGATGATGACAGTGTCATTGATGACCGTGCAACACAGCAGTGGCTGATTGTCCATGTCACACGTCTCAGTGAATGAATCAATGATCTTATACGTCCTAATTGTGCTGCATCGGGTCTGACAATAAATATAGATCCAGAAAAGCATGGGTTCTGCAGCAGTTTACTGCTCGAGTGCAGTAATTGCAAAGGGGACACCAGTGGGTACAGACGAAGCATCTTTACATCTACACGGCTGCAGAGTGATGTCGCGTTTGACGTGAATATCTGCATGGTGCTTTTCGCACATGAATTAGGGATGGGATATGCTGCACTGAGAAAGATCAGCAAGGTGCTAGGGATCCCTTCCCTTCACCTGAAAACATACCAGAGGCATGACAAAAAAGTGACAGGTAGGCTATGGAAACAGGGTTGGGACAGTTTGACTGGAGCAGTCAGTGAATGAAATTGTTAATGTCAGAGGTCTAATGAGCAGGGCTGTTACATTTTCTCCACATTCTATCATAGTTTATAGAAACCATAACATTTTCCCATACATATTGTGTCGTAATAGTGTAACATTATGGATAGGATGGCTATTAGGTTATTCTTTGTAGTCATTTACGGTTCGCTTGTCCAACTGGCTGCTCTGACTGCATGGCCTACTCCCTGGTCCTTTCTAAAACAAAGTTTTTGCTACTCAAGTGAAAATAAATGTACTGTATCAATAAAACCCAACAAAACAGGAAGAAACAGCTCTTGATACAACATACATTTTTTTTTAGTGGCAGAAATTGAGAGAGGCTTTGAGTCACTGCACAGGACTAGGGAGAAGATCAGGCAGGCCTATGCAGATGTTGTTCCAGAGTTGGCAGAGTTGCTGAGAGTGGATGCAGATGCTGTAATAAACATCAGTGTCTCTTTTGATGGCACCTGGCAGAAAAGAGGTTTCACTTCCCATTACGGCATTGGTGTGTGCATAGACATTCTTACAGGACTGGTGATTGATTTTGAGGTCTTATTCTCCTACTGTCATGCTTGTGCCCTAAAGAAGAGTGCCAAACATGAGGGGAAGATTACTGAGCAGGAATTTGACAGCTGGAGAGAGACACACATTGCCTGTGCCAATAATTTCATGGGGTCTAGTAAGACAATGGAGCAGGAGGCAGCAAAGAGGATGTGGGCCAAGTCTGTCAGTCGTCACCAGCTGCAGTATACTGAGATGCTCTCAGATGGGCATAGCGCTGCTTTTAAGGAAGTAGTTTCACTGAACCCATGCCCTGGGCATGATAGTAAAGCTAGAGTGTATCAATCATGCTCACAAGCGCATGGGCACAGCATCTTGGTGTTGGTATCGGACGGCAGAAGACAAAGGTGAGACTCCTGAAAGCCACAGGCGACATTTATCCCGTGAGGTGGGCCAGAAGCTTATCCCCATCTACCACTGCATGTTGAGCGACAGACTGCTGCAAAGAATGCAGCATGGCGGCACACAAAATGCGAACGTGTGCCTCAATTCCATCAATATGTTTATTAGTTGGGTTACTACAGTTGTAGGCTTTATATGCCTGTTGTAGAAGCAAAAAAGTCAAGGTCCCGAGCCGTGCCAGAAAGCTCGCGACCTCGCTCTTCTCTTCTCAAACAGACTTTCTTTGTCTTCCATTAGATATCAAAAACTCAAATACTCAGAGGTCAAAAAATCACTGGAGACACGTAGAATCAGATGCAACTGAGTTTAATGTGCTCGCAGGCAACAAACACATCACAACTCAATGAGCCAAGCTCCGGAGCAAGACTGAAATTTCTTTGTTTGCGCTCGCTCTTTTATCGTAGAATTTCTGCTGAGTCATCTCTTTTCCTTAAACTTTTCCACTGGGCGCTGATCATAAAGGTGTCACATTTCTGCTGAGTTTTAGTCCTTCCCACCATATCGGTGTCACATTTCAGCTGACTCAGCACTTTTTTACTCCTTCCCCCTCTAGGGTCATATCAGGACAAACTGCAATTCCCCTAACTTTCCACTAGTGTTTTCTGAACCCATCCTCATGCTATTTTTAGAACTGATTCACAGTGAGTCCTAGGTGCTTCTCCACCACAATGCTTAAGTGCTCAATGAGTGTGTGTGTGTCATAAGAATACATGAAATATTAAACCAGTGTGTAATTTGTCAGTTGCACAGATTATATTGCTTCAACACGTATCTTTTAAAGGTCAGTTTAAAGGTACAGTACGAACACTATAGTAAATATTACACTACACTGTCATGTTATTAAATGATCAATTTTCATAAGCTTGACATATACTATATTACCTGAACATTTATTCTGTGTGAGCAATTTTTTTTTTGTTTCCAATAGAAATGTATTAAATTCCCCAATCTAAATCTTTGAATGCCATTTTCTCAAAATTAAATTTTTTTGTCATACTCCAAGTCGGACATCTCAGCCTCTGTAGCACCTATATCCACCAAACTTTCCATTTATACACCTAGCTATATTCTGAAGATAATTACAGAGAAATTTGTTTATAAATCGTTCCCAAAAATATGGCGAAAATCGATTTTTTTTTTGAGGCTATGGACAGTATATTTTGATTTTCTAGGTAATAAAAGCAGATATCCTTAAATCCCTCTGTAATTTTTTTTTCATCTTATATGTAAAAAAAAAATGAAAAGATTTGTTTGCACCTGGCTTTATCACCTGGCAGACAGCTTGGCCATGCGTCCATCTACACCCTCTGTCCGCAACCTGCAGCCAACTCCGCCACCTGCAGATTCTGACAGACAGCTCAGCTCCTCCATCTACAGCCTCTGACACAAACCTGCAAGTATCGCCTCCACCTGCAGATTCTGGCAGACAGCCCAGCCCCTCCATTAACAGCCTCTGTCAGAAACCTGCATTCACCGCTTGATGTAGGTTTGGCCAAGCTGTCTGTCAGAATCTGCAGGTGAAGGAGACACTTGCAGGTTGCTGGCAGAGGCTTTGATGGAGGAGCTGAGCTGCCAGAATCTTCAGGTGGAGGCAGCAGCTGCAGGTTGCTGGCAGAGGCTGTAGATGGAGGTTTGACCAAGCTGTCTGTCAGGATCTGGAGGTAGAGGCGGCGGCTGCAGGTTGCTGGCTGCGAGGTGTTTCGGTGTCTTAATGATGACAATAACAAAAATTATAAATGACAAAATTAAATTCAAAGAGCCTATTGAGACGCCTCTCTCCACTTGACAGGGAAAATCTCTCCAATACATTTACAGTGAGATGAAATTGGAGTAGTCCCTGGGAAGATAACAATGGAGAGACCTTCTTCCAAGGTGTTTTGGTATCTTGACGATGACATAAACAGAAATTATAAATGACAAAGTTATTTTCAAAAAGCCTATTGAGACGCCTCTCTCCAGTTGACAGAGAACATCTCTCCAATACATTTACAGTGAGATAAAATTGGAGCAATCCCTGGGAAGATATCAATGGAGATACCTTCCAATGTGTTTCGGTGTCTTTACGATGACACAAACAGAAATTATAAATGAAATAGTTAAATTCAAAGAGGCTATTGAGACACCTCTCTCCAGTTGACAGGGAACTTCTCTCCAATACATATACAGTGAGATAAAATTGGAGTATTTCCTGGGAAGATAACAATGGAGGACCTTCTTCCAAGGTGTTTCAGTGTCTTCACGATGACAATAACAGAAATTATAAATGACAAATTTAAATTCAAAGAGCCTATTGAGACGCCTCTCTCCAGTTGACAGGGAACATCTCTCCAATACATTTACAGTGAGATAAAATTGGACTACTCCCTGGGAAGATAACAATGGAGAGACCGTCTTCCAAGGTGTTTTGGTGTCATCACGATGACAAAAACAGAAATTATAAATGACAAAGTTAAATTCAAAAAGCCTATTGAGACACCTCTCTCCAGTTGACATGGGAACATCTTTCCAATACATTTAAAGTGAGATAAAATTGGACTAGTCCCTGGGAAGATAACAATGGAGAGACCTTCTGCCAAGGTGTTTCAATGTCTTTACGATGACAAAAACAGAAAGTATAAATGAAATAGTTAAATTCAAAGAGCGTATTGGGACGCCACTCTCCACTGGACAGGGAAGATTTCTCCAATACATTAACAGTGACATTAAATTGGAGTATTCCCTGGGAAGATACCAATGGAGAGATGTTCTTCCAAGGTGTTTCGGTGTCTTCACGATGACAATAACAGAAATTGTAAATGAAAAAGTTAAATTCAAAAAGCCTATTGAGACGCCTCTCTCAAGTTGACAGGAAACATCTCCCGAATACATTTACAGTGAGAATAAATAGGAGTAGTCCCTGGGAAGATAACAAAGGGGAGATCTTGTTCCAAGGTGTTTCGGTGTCTTTACGATGACAACAACAGAAATTATAAATGACAACGTTCAATTCGAAAAGCCTATTGAGATGCCTCCCTCCAGTTGACAGGGAACATCTTTCCAATACATTTACAGTGAGATAAATTGGAGTAGTCCCTGGGAAGATAACAATGGAGAGACCTTCTGCCAAGGTGTTTCGGTGTCTTTACGATGACAATAACAGAAATTATAAATGACAAAGTTAAATTCGAAAAGCCTATTGAGACGCATCTCTCCAGTTGACAGGGAACATCTTTCCAATACATTTACAGTGAGACAAAATTGGACTAGTCCCTGGGAAGATAAAAATGGAGAGACCTTCTTCCAAGGTGTTTCGGTGTCTTTACAAAGACAAAAACAGAAATTATAAATGACAAAGTTAAATTCAAAGAGCCTATTGAGACGCCTCTCTCCAGTTGACAGGGAACATCTCTCCAATACATTTACAGTGACATTAAATTGGAGTAGTCCCTAGGAAGATAACAATGGAGAGACCTTCTCACAGCAAGAGGGTTGCCGGTTCGATCCCGGGTGTGGGAGTCCTTCTGTGTGGAGTTTGCATGTTCTCCCCGTGTCAGCGTGGGTTCTCTCCAGGCACTCCGGCTTCCTCCCACAGTCCAAAGACATGCAGATTGGGGACTAGGTTAATTGATAACTCTAAATTGTCCGTAGGTGTGAATGTGAGCGTGAATGGTTGTTT
>NC_065511.1:13687403-13691066 GCF_006386435.1 Epinephelus moara | reverse complement strand
TGTCTTTACGACAACAAAAAAGAAGTTATGAATGCCAAAGTTAAATTCAAAGAGCCTATTGAGATGCCTCTCTCCAGTTAACAGGGAACATCTCTCCAATACATTTCCAATGGATTAAATTGGAGTAGTCCTTGGGAAGATAACAATGGAGAGACATTCTTCCAAGGTGTTTCGGTGTCTTCACGATGACAAAAACAGAAATTATAAATGACAAAGTTAAATTCGAAAAGCCTATTGAGACGCCTCTTTCCAGTTGACAGGGAACATCTCTCCAATACATTTACAAATAGATAAAATCGGAGTAGTCCCTCGGAAGATAACAATGGAGAGACCTTCTTCAAAGGTGTTTCGGTGTCTTCACGATGACAATTACAGAAATTATAAATGACAAAGTTAAATCCAAAGAGCATGTTGAGATGCCTCTCTCCAGTTGACTGGGAACATCTCTCCAATACATTTACAGTGAGATCAAATTGGAGTAGTCCCTGGGAAGATAACAATGGAGAGACCTTCTTCCAATGTGTTTCGGTGTCTTTACGATGACAATAACAAAAATTGTAAATTACGAATTTAAATTCAAAAAGCCTATTGACACGCCTCTCTCTAGTTGCAACGGAACATCTCTCCAATACATTTACAATGGATTAAACTGGAGTAGTCCCTGGGAAGATAACAATGGAGGACCTTCTTCCAAGGTGTTTCGGTGTCTTCACGATGACAATAAGAGAAATTACAAATGATAAAGTTCAATTTGAAAAGCCTTTTGAGATGCTTCTCTCCAGTTGACAGGGAACATCTCTCCAATACATTTACAGTGAGATAAAATTGGAGTATTGCCTGGGAAGATAACAATGGAGAGACCTTCTTCCAAGGTGTTTCGTTGTCTTCACGATGACAAAAACAGAAATTATAAATGACAAAGTTAAATTCAAAGACCCTATTGAGATGCCTCTCTCTAGTTGACAGGGAACATCTCTCCAATACATTTATAGAGAGATAAAATTGGAGTATTGCCTGGAAAGATAGCAATGGAGAGACCTTCTTCCAAGGTGTTTCGGTGTCTTTACGATGACAAAAACAGAAATTTTAAATGACAAAGTTAAATTCAAGGAGCCTATTGAGACGCCTCTCTCCAGTTGACAGGGAACATCTCTCCAATACATTTACAATGAGATGAAATTGGAGTAGTCCCTGGGAAGATAACCATGGAGAGACGTTCTTCCAAGGTGTTTCGGTGTCTTCACGATGACAAAAAAGAAGTTATGAATGCCAAAGTTAAATTCGAAAAGCCTATTGAGACGCCTCTCTCCAGTTGACAGGGAACATCTCTCCAATACATTTACAAATAGATAAAATAGGAGTAGTCCCTCGGAAGATAACAATGGAGAGACCTTCTTCAAAGGTGTTTCGGTGTCTTCACGATGACAATAACAGAAATTATAAATGACAAAGTTAAATCTAAAGAGCATGTTGAGATGCCTCTCTCCAGGTGACAGGGAACATCTCTCCAATACATTTACAGTGAGATAAATTGGCGCAGTGCCTGGGAAGACAACAACAGAAAGACCTTCTTTCAATGTGCTTCGATGTCTTTACAATGACAAAAACAGAAATTATAAATGAAATAGTTAAATTCAAAGAGCCTATTGGGACACCTCTCTCCACTGGACAGGGAACATCTCTCTAATACATTTACAGTGAGATAAAATTGGACTCGTCCCTGTGAAGACAACAATGGAGAGACCTTCTTCCAAGGTGTTCCGGTGTCTTTACAATGACAAAAACAGAAATTATAAATGACAAAGATGATTTCAAAAAGCCGATTGAGACGCCTCTCTGCAGTTGACAGGGAACATCTCTCCAATACATTTATAGTGAGATGAAATTGGAGTAGTCCCTGGGAAGATAACAATGGAGAGACCTCTTCCAAGGATTTTCGGTGTCTTTAAAATGACACAAACATAAATTATAAATGAAATAGTTAAATTCAAAGAGCCTATTGGGACACCTCTCTCCACTGGACAGGGAACAGCTCTCCAATACATTTACAGTGAGATTAAATTTGAGTAGTCCCTGGGAAGATAACAATGCAGAGACCGTCTTTCAAGGTGTTTCGGTGTCTTCACGATGACAATAACAGAAATTATAAATGACAAAGTTAAATTCAAAGAGCTTATTGAGACGCCTTCTCTAGTTTACAGGGAACATCTCTCCAATACATTTACAGTAAGATTAAAGTGGCGTAGTCCCTGCGAAGATAACAATGGAGAGACCTTCTTCCAAGGTGTTTCGGTGCCTTTACGATGACAGTAACAGAAATTATAAATGACAAAGTTAAATTCGAAAAGCCTATTGAGACGCTGCCCTCCAGTTGACAGGGAACATCTCGCCAATACATTTACAGTGAGATAATATTGGAGTAGTCCCTGGAAAGATAACAATGAGAGACATTTTCCAATGTGTTTTGATGTCTTCAAGATGACAAAAATAGAAATTATAAATGAAGTAGTTAAATTCAAAGTGCCTTTTGAGACGCCTCTCTCCAATGCATTTACACTAAGATAAAATTGGAGTAGTCCCTGGGAAGATAACAATGGAGAGACCTCCTTCCAATGTGTTTCAGTGTCTTTATGATGACAAAAACAGAAATTATGAATGACAAAGATAAATTCGAAAAGCCGATTGAGATGCCTCTCTGCAGTTGACAGGGAACATCTCTCCAATACATTTATAGTGAGATAAAATTGGAGTAGTCCCTGGGAAGATAACAATGGAGAGACCTTCTTCCAAGGTTTTTCGGTGTCTTTATAATGACACAAACATAATTTATAAATGAAATAGTTAAATTCAAAGACCCTCTTGGGACACCTCTCTCCACTGGACAGGGAACATCTCTCCAATACATTTACAGTGAGATAAAATCGGAGTTTTGCCTGGGAAGATAACAATGGAGAGACCTTCTTCCAAGGTGTTTCGGTGTCACCACGATTCCAAAAACAGAAATCATAAATGACAACGTTAAATTCACAGAGCCTGTTGAGATGCCTGTCTCCAGCTGACAGGGAAAATCTCTCCAATACATTACACTGAGAGTAAATTGGAGTAGTCCCTGGGAAGATAACAATGGAGAGACCTTCTTCCAAGGTGTTTCGGTGTCTTTACAATGTCAAAAACAGTAATTATAAATGACAATGTTAAATTCAAAGAGCCTATTGGGACACCTCTCTCCACTGGACAGGGAACATGTCTCCAATACATTTACAGTGATATAAAATTTGAGTAGTCCCTGGGAAGATAACAATGGAGAGTCCTTCTTTCAAGGTATTTCGGTGTCTTCACGATGACAATAACAGAAATTGTAAATTACGAATTTAAATTCAAAAAGCCTATTGAGACGCCTCTCTCCAGTTGACAGGGAAAATCTCTCCGATACATTTTCAGTGAGAATAAATAGGAGTAGTCCTTGGGAAGTTAACAATGGAGAGACCTTCTGCCAAGGTGTTTCGGTGTCTTTACGATGACAATAACAGAAATTATAAATGACAAATTTAAATTCAAAGAGCCTATTGAGACGCCTCTCTCCAGTTGACAGGGAACATCTCTCCAATACATTTACAGTGAGATAAAATTGGACTAGTCCCTGGGAAGATAACAATGGAGAGA
>NC_065511.1:13683204-13687108 GCF_006386435.1 Epinephelus moara | reverse complement strand
GATAGTCTGGCGACCTGTCCAGGGTGTAACCTGCCTCTCGCCTGATGTCAGCTGGGATAGGCTCCAGCCCCCCCGCGACCCTCAAGAGGATGAAGCGGTTAGAAGATGAATGAATGAATGAAATTCAAAGAGCCTGTTGAGACGCCTCTCTCCAGTTGACAGGGAACATCTCTTCAATACATTTACACTGAGAGTAAATTGGAGTAGTCCCTGGGAAGATAACAATGGAGAGACCTTCTTCCAAGGTGTTTCGGTGTCTTCACGATGACAAAAACAGAAATTATAAATGACAAAGTTAAATTCAAAAAGCCTGTTGAGACGCCTCTCTCCAGTTGACAGGAAACATGTCTCGAATACATTTACAATGAGATAAAATTGGAGTTTTTCCTGGGAAGATAACAGTGGAGAGACCTCCTTCCAAGGTGTTTCAGTGTCATCACGATGATAAAAACAGAAATCATAAATGACAAAGTTAAATTCAAAAAGCCTATTGGGACACCTCTGTCCAGTTGACAGGGAACATCTCTCCAATACATTTACAGTGAGATTAAATTGGAGCAGGCCCTGGGAAGATAACAATGGAGAGACCTTCTTCCAATGTATTTCGGTATCTTTACGATGACAAAAACATAAATTACAGTATAAATGAAGTAGTTAAATTCAAAGAGCCTATTGGGACACCTCTCTCCACTGGACAGGGAAGATCTCTCCAATACATTTACAGTGAGATAAAATTGGAGTAGTCCCTGGGAAGATAACAATGGAGAGATATTCTTCGAAAGTGTTTCGGTGACTTTACGGTGAAAAAAAAAAAATTATAAATGACAAAGTTAAATTCAAAGAGCCTATTGAGACACTTCTCTCCAGTTGACAGGGAACATCTCTCCAATACATATAAACTGAGATTAAAGTGGAGTAGTCCCTGGGAAGATAACAATGGAGAGACCTTCTTCCAAGGTGTTTCGGTGTCTCTACGATTAAAAAAATAGAAATTTTAAATGACAAAGTTAAATTCAAAGAGCCTATTTGTGCCTCTCTCCAGTTGACAGGGAGCATCTCTCCAATACATTTACAATGAGATAAAATTGGAGTAGTCCCTGGGAAGACAACAACAGAAAGACCTTCTTCCAATGTGTTTCGATGTCTTTACAATGACATAAACAGAAATTATAAATGAAGTAATTAAATTCAAAGACCTATTGAGACGCCTCTCTCCAGTTGACAGGGAACATCTCTCCAATACATTTACAGTGAGATAAATTGGAGCAGTCCCTGGGAAGATAACAATGGAGAGACTTTCTTTCAAGGTATTTTGGTGTCTTTACGATGACATAAACAGAAATTCTAAATGACAAACTTAATTCAAAGAGCCTATTGCGACGCCTCTCTCCAGTTGATAGGGAACATCTCTCCAATACATTTACAGTGAGATAAAATTGGAGCAGTCCCTGGGGAGATAACAATGGAGGACCTTCTTCCAAGGTGTTTCGGTGTCTTTACAATGACAAAAACAGAAATTATAAATGAAATAGTTAATTTCAAAGAGCCTATTATGACACCTGTCTCCACTGGACAGGGAACATCTCTCCAATACTTTTACATTGAGATAAAATTGGAGTAGTCCCTGGGAAGATAACAATGGAGAGACCTTCTTCCAAGGTATTCCAGTGTCTTTTCAGTGACAATAACAGAAATTATAAATGACAAAGTTAAATTCGAAACAGCTATTGAGACGCCTCTCTCCAGTTGACAGAGAACATGTCTCCAATACATTTACAGTCAGATAAACTGGAGTAGTCCCTGGGAAGATAACAATGGAGAGACCTTCTTCCGAGGTTTTTCGGTGTCTTCTCGGTGACAATAACAGAAATTATAAATGAAGTAATTAATTCAAAGTACCTTGTGAGACGCCTTTCTCCAGTTGACAGGGAACATCTCTCAAATTCATTTACAGTGAGATAAAATTGGAGCAGTCCCTGGGACGATGACAGTGGAGAGACCTTTTCCAATGTGTTTTGGTTTCGTTACGATGACAATAACAGAAATTATAAATGAAGTAGTTAAATTCAAAGTGCCATGTGAGACGCCTCTCTCCAGTTGACAGGGAACATCTGTCCAATGCATTCACACTGAGAGTAAATTGGAGTAGTCCCTGGGAAGATAACAATGGAGAGACCTTCTTCCAATGTGTTTCGGTGTCTTTACAATGACAAAAACAGTAATTATAAATGACAAAGTTAAATTCAAAGAGCCTATTGAGACGCTTCTCTCCAGTTGACAGGGAACATTTCGCCAATACATTTACAGTGAGACAAAATTGGTGTATTTCCTGGGAAGATAACGATGGAGAGACCTTCTTCCAAGGTGTTTTGGTATCATCACGATAACAAATACAGAAAATATGAATGAAATAGTGAAATTCAAAGAGCCTATTGGGACGCCTCTCTCCAGTTGACAGGGAAAATCTCTCCGATACATTTTCAGTGAGAATAAATAGGAGTAGTCCCTGGGAAGTTAACAATGGAGAGACCTTCTGCCAAGGTGTTTCGGTGTCTTTACGATGACAATAACAGAAATTATAAATGACAAATTTAAATTCAAAGAGCCTATTGAGACGCCTCTCTCCAGTTGACAGGGAACATCTCTCCAATACATTTACAGTGATATAAAATTGGAGTAGTCCCTGGGAAGATAACAATGGAGAGACCTTCTTCCAAGGTGTTTCGGTGTCTTCTCGGTGACAATAACAGAAATTATAAATGAAGTAGTTAAATTCAAATAGCCTTTTGAGACATTTCTCTCCAGTTGAAGGGGAAAAACTGTCCAATATATTGACAGGAAGATAAAATTGGATTTTTACCTGGGAAGATAACAAATGAGAGGGCAAGTACAAGTACAAGAGCGTACAAGTAACATTTGAGATATCTACATATCTTTTAGTGATAGTCACAATTTAATTTTCGACATTAACGTGAAATTCAAATAGTGTGAATATTGTGAATTATTATTCTTAATCTTGTGCCAAAGGGATAACCTTTATTCAGAATTAAATTAATGATATCTTTAAATCAGTTCTGGGTTGTTGAAATGTGATTTCTGTAAATGAAAATCTGTTTGTAACATGTCAAAATTGTCTCACAAGTATTCTAAATTATCATTTTAAGTATTCAAAGTAGTATGTAGTACTTTGACAAGTCAAAATGGAATTTCCACAAGTAAAAACTAAATGGCTTCTTGCCATTTTACCCTGCTTGTTACATATTCAAAGGGCTTGTCTCGGAAGACGAGGAGAAGAACGAGCAATTTTGAAAAGCAAAACTCAGACTAGTGGCCATCAGGGCAGACAACATCACTGAAAAAACACTCAGAGAGCAATATTGCCCTGCAGTCCAGTAGCAGACAACATATTATATAACTTTCAGCAGGTCCCTACCTATTTGAAGTTATGTGCAGGATTTTCCAGGAAGGCCCTTTATACACTTTCCAGCACAGGCAAGACTCCACCAAGTTGGAGAGCAGAGTTGATGATGATGATTTTGAAGCGATTTGAAGTTTCTTCCTGTTTGACTGCTTTTCGTTTCCCTGGCTATCCTTATTTTCTGTGGTTTTTATGGCAATAACATTGTATATGGCGGCAGTAGCTCAGTCCAAAGGGACTTGGGTTGGGAACCGGAGGGTCGCCTGTTGAAGTCCCCGTCAGGACCAAATATGGAGCGTGGACTGGTGGCTGGAGAGGTGTCAGTTCACCTCCTGGGCACTGCCGAGGTGCCCTTCTGCAAGGCACTGAACCCCCCAACCACTTGGGCCGCCTGACCAAGGCAGCCCCCTCACTCTGACATCTCTCCACTTTGTGCATGTATAGGTCCTGTTTGTGCATGTGTGTGTCTTTCAGACCTGTGTGTTA
>NC_065511.1:13675408-13682243 GCF_006386435.1 Epinephelus moara | reverse complement strand
TGACAACACTAATCTGGAGGGGGTTCATCTGCAAAAACTAATGAAAAACTAAACAATGATATTCGGTATTTGGTACTCGGTATTCGGCCAAGCGTTTAATAATATTCGGCTTCGGCTTCGGCCACAAATTTTCATTTCGGTGCATCCCTAGAACCAGCAAACTGACTCAATCTCCTCCTATTTGACCTTCTGTGCTGATTCTGTCATTCCATCTAAACAGGTTAGACTGTACCCAAATAACAAGCCCTGGGTGAAAAAAGACCTGAAAATATNAAGACCTGAAATATGCCTGAATAAGAAGAAGCTGGCATTTCTGAGAGGAGACAGACAGAAGGTGAATGAGCTGGAAAAAGAATTCAGACAAAAATCTGGGCAGGCCAGAATCCAATACAAGAACAAAGTGGAACAACAATTTACAACAGGGAATGCAAGGGAGGCTTGGCAAGGGCTTTTACTTTTTATGGCAGATTTGACAACCCACAACAACCACTGAGAGACTGGAATTCCAGCATTCCCAGCCCCCCACACAGTCCAGTCAAAATAGAGGAGAGCAAGGTGGTCAGCATCCTGNGACAGAAGGTGAATGAGCTGGAAAAAGAATTCAGACAAAAATCTGGGCAGGCCAGAATCCAATACAAGAACAAAGTGGAACAACAATTTACAACAGGGAATGCAAGGGAGGCTTGGCAAGGGCTTTTACTTTTTATGGCAGATTTGACAACCCACAACAACCACTGAGAGACTGGAATTCCAGCATTCCCAGCCCCCCACACAGTCCAGTCAAAATAGAGGAGAGCAAGGTGGTCAGCATCCTGTCCCAAGTGAACCCCCGGAAATCACCCGGCCCGGACAAGTTAAAAGGCAGAGTGCTAAGGGAATGTGCCACTCAACTGGGGGGTATCATGACCCTACTTTTCTAAATGCTCCTAGACTCAGGTTTTGTTCCTCATTCATGGCAAGAATCCACCATCATACCCATACCCAAAATCACAAATGCAAAAGTCCCAAAGGATTACAGACCAGTCGCACTCATATCTGTATTATGTAAATGCATGGAGAGGGTGGTGTGTGGCCTGCTAAGTTCTTCAGTCGCTCATAAACTGGACCGTTCCAGTTTGCCTATAAAGCACGACGAGGGGTGGAAGACGCCTGTCTGACACTCCTGGACACGGTCACTAAAAACATGGACCACCCTCACTCATGCTCCAGGATTTTATTTATGGATTTCTCCTCGGCCTTCAACACAGTCAAGATAAGCACCTTGCTGAACTGCCTCACTGAACTACAGGTCAATCCGATACTGGTAAACTGGATCAAAGACTTCCTAGGAGACAGGCCACAACATGTAACAGTGAATAGCAAAACATCACACAATATTGTGTTAAACACAGGGGTCCCTCAGGGATGTGTTTTACCTCCCATCCTGTTCTCCATCTACACAAACAACATAATCTGCAGCACGGACAATATGACACTTCTCAAATACGCAGATGACATGGCCTTGGTGGCTCACCTAACTGACTCCATCAGCCTAGCCGCATATCACCAGCAGGTGGACTCACTGATCACCCTCACTGAGGAGAGTTCACTGGAATTGAACATCTCCAAAACTAAGGAGCTGTGCTGCTGCAGGAGAACAACATCTGGGGATGCTGCCCACACACTGCTCCAACCACTGGTGATTAAAAGGCAGGTAGTGGAGCAGGTGGAACACTTCAAATACCTGGGCATTGAGGTCGACAGAGCATTGTCCTTTTCTGACCACAGCAGCAACATTTACAAAAAGGCTCAACAGCGCTGCTTTCTGCTAAGGAAGCTGAGGACTTTTAATGTAAGCAAAAATGTTTTAACAGTTGTTTACAAATCGCTCATTGAGTCAGTCCTAACCTACAACATCTCATCCTGGTACACCTTCCTTTCTGTTAAAGACGAATCCAAACTGTGTAAAGTCATCAAACATGCTACCAAAATAACAGGCACCACTCAGACCTCATTGACAGATCTTCACACACAGGCAGTTAAACGGAAGGCCAACACCATCATACACGACCTCTCACATCCACTCCACAGTTCATTTCAACTCCTGCCATCTGGCCGCTGTTACAAGGTACCATTAGCAAGAACAAACATAGTAAAGAAATCATTCATTCCTACCGCCATCAACATTATCAATAAATCTTAAGGGTTTGACTCAGGGTTATTAGCTTTATGTGTGTTGCTCTATACTGTATTGGTATGTATTTTATGTCTTTTTATGTCTTTTACGTATTTTTAACTTGTGTTTTATTGTGAGCCACGTCAAAGACGAATTTCCACTGCTCTGCAATGGACAATAAAGTTCTTTTTGATTCTGATTCTGATTCTGATTCTGAACCTAGCTAAACCAGTCAACAAAAACTAGTCACGTCAGCCTTTTCTTGACAGTAACATTTTACTACAACTAAATAATTACCATGTGTGATAGGTAGGATTTTGGCCTAGTAAGGCCATCATCCAGTTTCTCCCTCTCAGGGAAGCTCCACCCTCTGCCTCTCCATTAGCAAGCACACACCTGGAGACTATTCTCATTAAGAGTTTATATTCAGGGAGCACTCAGGATGTCTCTTGATGCATTTTCTCTCCAGGGTGGCTGAGGAGCATGTTAGTCTCCTGAAGGTATGGTTTGAGGCTACTTGTTTTAACTTTGTGAACACTTTAAAATATGTTTTTATTGATCAGTTTTACTTTGTTTTTACTACAGGCATTTTAAGCCACCTGTCGCCCAGACCCTGTAGGCCCGGTTAAGCTAAGCTCACCACAGGGATGAGACTGGAAGCCAATATCCTGAGGTGAAAGTTATTACCTGGTCCAGCTGTGAAACTTAACACATGTATGTTGTTTGCCTGTGATAACACTGGTTTACATTGCAGTTACCTTAAACATCCAGTCATTGCATGAGCGGGAGCCAGATCTGGGTTTCATTATATACTGCATTGTCAAGGTAAATATGAAGTGCAAGGTATTTAGAAACGATAAATGTTGTAGTTCTGTGGCTATATGTATTGTTTTAAATTCTCGTTTTAGGGTTGTATAGCCACTGCTGTTTTGCCTGCCGGACAAACTGTTGCCAGTTATACCTTGCTTTTGTATGTGAATGTTTATCATTCGACTCAGCTACAGGTGTATGGGCTGTTGTAAATGTTTTGCCAAAGGCTAGGTCTTGTTAAGAGAGTTGCGAATTTTTGTGCTGTGATTTATCCCAGCTTCTGACCGTCTTTTTTCTCCTCTTCCTCTAGTGTCCTGCTAGACAGACAGGGTGGTGGACTGTGGGCGCCCCTTCACTGCGTGTGTGTGTGTGTGTGTGTGTGTGTGTGTGTGCGCGCGCTCCAGTGTGAGTGTGGTGGTGTCCGGGCCTTTTGGGAGCACCCAGGTAACTCCCCTACATGTCTGGCTCTTGTAGTAACGGTTGTGCTTTTTTTTTTCTCCTTTTTAGCGTTTGTGCCCTATTGGCATTTTTGTCCTCGTAACAGCCCTAGTACCGTTGGCATAACATCTACCCTATTGCTCGAGCTCTTATCGTGTTTCATGAATAAACTGCCCCAAAACCTGATTTTTAGCATATATGTTCAATAAATTGCCCCTCCAGTCAAAGGTTATGTCTCTGTATTTTATTTATTGTGGGGAAACCTATGGTAACAGTTCATTAATTATTTGGGGCTTTAACCCCTCACCACTTGACTCGGTTACACATGTTTAACAATACCTGCTGCAATAAGTGGATGGTCCATAGGTATCACAGAGTTGGAAAGAAACTCTCCAGTAACAACAAAATAGCTTAAATCCAACCCAAAAAAGTGTGTCTGCCAAGTGATATTTACTGGACCGGACTGGACAGTAGAATGTGATATCACATGCAAAGAACATGGAACGCATAAATTAGAACACATACACGCACACAAAGACACAAAGAGGCCCCTGAGAAAGTCCTGCACATACAGTAGTAGCTGGATGTAAGGTGCAAGCTGGGACCACGTATACTGAGAGACATTGCAAGTGGCTGGGATAGTGTACAGGGACATCTGTGCCAAGTATGGACTGGAAGTCCCCAAGTCCAGGTTGTGAACAACAGGGCTAAGATGCTATGGGACTTATGCTTGTTATACTTCTGAATTTAATGAATGTCATAGCTACCGCGTAGGCTCTGCGTCGACATCAAGCCTACGCTGTAACCTACGCCATAGCCTGACATGTACCTCGGTACCTGCTCGATACTGTGAGCTAGCTAGCTAATAAGCAACCTGATGACGGTTACACTATGTATGAACTTTTTCCCCCCGTCTCTTGCTCGGTGGTAGCCATGGCGACGTCTACCCCTCGCTTTCAAGTCAGCATCTGAAATCCCTCGCTCCGATGGGCTAATTTCATACCCACTATCCCTCGTTATGCCCCCTACCCCTACACCAAAAAGGAATTGGGACATCCCTACCCCTCGCAGGAAAGCGCAAATGTAGGGGTAGGTGTAAGGGGGAGTATTGGGACTGGCCCTTACTTACCTCAGACAGACTCAAAATTACCTCAGAAAAGACGAAATGACTAAAAAAGCCACAAAATTAACTCAAAAATAAAAGTACCTCAGAGTGACACAAAATTGCCGCAGAGAGACACAAAATGACCTCAGAGAAACACAAATTGCTTCAAATAGACGCAAAAGTATCCCAGAGAGACAAATTACCTTAGAGACAAAAACTAACTACAATGATACAATTTGACCTCAGAGAGACAAAATATTACCCAAAAGAGACACAAAATGACTAAAACGACACCAATTGACCCTTAAACAGACACAAAATTACTTTTGAGAGACACAAACTTACCTCAAAGAGACACAACATTACCTTTAAGAGAAACAAAATTACTTTTGCGAGACACTGAATGACCTCAAGAAAGATACATGACCTCAAAGACACACACAATGACATTAAAGAGATACATTACCTCAGAGACACAAATTACCAGAAAATGACTAAAACAACATCAATTGACCCTTAAAAAGGCACAAAATTACTTTCAAGAGTAAAATGACCTTAGAGAGACACAAAATTACTGCAGATTTATAATTACCTCAGAGAGACAAAAAATAACTAAAATGACATAAATTCACTTAAAAGAGACACAAAATGACCTCAAAAAAGACAAAATGACTAAAAGAGCCACAGAGAAGAGAAGAGTACCTCAGGGAGACACAACATGACTTAAAAAGACACAACATGACCTCCAAGTTACAAAACGTGACCTTTAAAGGGCACAAAACGACTGAAAAAGACGCAAAATGAACTCAAACAGACACAAGATTACTTCAGAGAGATGCAAACAACAAAATGGAGGCAAAACCAACACAAACTCTGTGTGTCTGACCCTGTGTAGGAAAGGTGGTGGGGCCTTTTGCATATCTGTGCCCAGGGGCCCATTGTCTCATAATCTGCCCATGCATACAGTAGACATAGCTGTCTTTTACACAGAGACTTTTTTGCCAGATATTCAACTACATGCTAATTTTAAGCTCTCTTGCTGAATGAGAAAAAGCCAGTAGGCTACCATATCAGAGAACTATCTGTGTGCAGTTGATTCACACCTCTCTGTTGCTCTCACAGTATGATGACATCATAATATTTAAATGAGGGTTTGTGTAAAATACTCATAAATGAAAAATATCCTAAATATTAAGAAAATAGTTGAATTATGAGCATATTTAAATGATAAGGCTTCAATGCTTGTGTCACAGCTTGCAGCACTGATGGCCTATATCACCCAGAAGTTGAAAAACATATAAGCTATGCTATATTTTTATTAGCATGTTGATGCTAGGCTGTTTGTTGGACAGGTAAAACAGACAGTTGGTGAACCAAAGACAGTAGCTTTAGATTTACCTATTCAAACTTGGTAACAGTCGAATGTCAGTCCTATTTGATTCATTTACACTAAAACAGTAGTGATGCAGACAAAATATTGCTGATACTGGTCATACTTTGCCTACATCAGTACAGTTTTGTCCAGTCTTAACGGTAAATACACAGTAAACAACATGGTCTTTAAGAAAGGGTCAAAATCTCACGTCTACCTTGAATTAGTCCGTTTGTCAGTGACAGCAGGTCTTAAGATGAGGTCCAGAGGCAAAAGGTCTCAGTCTGAAGTGTGTTTTCCAGAAAAATCGTCGAGTGAAAGTTGAGCTGCTGCTTTTCTCTCCGACAGAAAGTTCGTTCTGATTGAAATGTTTAAACATGTGAACAGATGCACTTAGATACCACATAGCAACCATGGAACCATCAGGTCCGTCCAAACAACACGTCTGACCTCAGAGTTCTCATTACGTCATCATCAGCCAGTCCTCCACTGCAGGAACAATACCATCTGTTAGTGTGTGGCGATTTATGAAACCCGCACTTTATTTGCTAAACGCGCTGTGTGTGTTTTGTTTTCCGCTCTTTTCTGTATTCACGTGAACATTTTTCCTCAATCAGCAGCCTAACTGAAAATCGGTTTACTCAGCCGGCTTTTGGTTCTTCTTGATGAGGATATCACCATGTGAATTAATTAAGGTGTATTCATTAAACGCGTCCTAGTCAGCTCGAGGCTGTCATCGTCACCGTCTGAATCACACTGGTTATGTGGTGTACAGACTCTGTCTCTAAACATTGGAAAAAATAAGATAAATGCAACTGAGTGAAAACAGCAATGTTGCAAAAATCATAATATAGAAATTATTAGTTTTGGGTTCCGCTGGGCGCTCCCTCCCTCTTTCAGCACTTTTCAATAAAGGCGCACTGCGCTTTTACGCACGACTAGTGCCAGTGTGGAG
>NC_065511.1:13672627-13675255 GCF_006386435.1 Epinephelus moara | reverse complement strand
GCCTGGGAGGAGATGGTGGCTTCACTTTTGATGGAGACCTCCGCCACTTTGTGGCATCGCTACAGAGGAGAGTCTGTACCAGCTGAGCCATCACCTGACTCTGGTCCAGAGTCTGACCCAGAGAGAGTTTTACCGGGTTTCTGAGATGGATGAGTGAAACGCAACTTTCAGCGTCAACATCTTTCTGCCGTTTGTTGCGAATGAAACTCTGAGCAGCTGCGCTGAGATGCAGGGCCATAATCACCTATTTAACATTGGGGGACCATTGTAAATCACCAGTAACCCCCCAGGTGAAATGTTTAGAAACTTTACAGCTAAACTGACCATTTAACAGCAATTTGAAAGAAAAATCCTGGATCAGGAGTTTTCAGAGTTCAGATGACTGAGTGCCATTTTAAGGAGCCAGCATATCGTAACTGAGAAGCGCTCACTTAAAGTGCACACTGTAGCCCCTTTTACACTGCCAGATTTTCCGCAAATGTTGGGCCGATTTGCTAGCCAGCTGTGAGCGTTTATAGAGGCGGAAAGGTGAGTTGATCCGAGGCACCAAATTTTCCACCTCAGAGTGTAGTCATATTGGCAGAACCCTTTTAGTTTAAACAGACCAAGGCGGCCTTCCGCAACGGGAGGGGCTGTTGAAGACTTGTGGGAGGAGCTGTTGATGACGCCGCACGTGAGAGCCACTGGTGGTGGATAAACAGGAAACAGCTGATAGCAGGAATTAGCGAGCAGCTAGTAGCAAGAGGGAAACGCAAACCTGACAGACACTGTAAAGATGAGCAACTGGGGAGACAAGGAATTGCGCACCCTCCTTGTCCTCGCAAACCAAGAGGCCATTAACCATCAAGTGATGGGGACGGTAAAGAACGGGCTGATTTACGAGAGAATTGCCGTCTGACTACGGCCGCCTGACTAGCCGCCGCCTCCCTCACACGTCACTACGTCACACGCTGAGCCACACGTTGTGTTACTTGCTCACGCCCCCCATTGCCCTGAAAAAGGCACATTCTGTATGAACAAAAGTAGATAGGCAGCAATTTTCCGCCCTCCCCAAATTTGTTTTTATACTGCCAATGCTGAAAAAAGACTGATTGGGCTTTCCTGCAAATTTGCACAGTTCCTATCTAAAAAGGGCTTGTGACTCTTTTATGGCATTTTAAGCATGACATACTAAACTATGCTTTTTTATGTTATTGTTATAACTTTTTATGACTTTTATTATTACATACCAACACTTTACAAAAACGATCACAATCGACAGTGATTTATCCTACGAAACACTCATATCGTGTTCTATTTTTCCGCTTTTAAATACATTTGAAAGTAATTTAATAGATAGTATAATAGCGTACATTTGACCTCAAACTCGAAAAAAATTGAATTAACTGTTCAACGGATGTATATGTTCTTTGGTATTCATATGAAAGTATTAAGTGTGTTGTTACAGGCACCTCTGCATGTGAGGGCAGTTGTGACATTTGACTTCTACTGTTACAATAATGGACATTTTATTAATAATTTTGTTGGACATTTGATAAATGATTTGTCGGACATATTATTAATATTTGTCGCACATTTGATCTAAATTTTGTCGGACACTTTATTAACAATAATTTTTTGGAAATTTTGTCGGACACTTTAATCAATATTTTTGGGACATTTTATTAATATTTGTTAGACATTTTATTCATAATTTTTTGGACATTTTATCAATATTTGGGAAACATTTTATCAATACTTTTTTGGAAATTTTTTTGATTTTTGTTGGATATTTCATTAATAGTATTTTGGACATCTTATTAATATTTTTTCCAGACATTTTATTAATTATTATTATTTATTACATTTTAAAAATAATTTTTAGTACATTTTATTTTAATTTTTTCTGACATTTTATACATAGTATTTTGGACATTTTATGAATCATTTTTCAGACATTTTATCAATATTTGTCAGACATTTAATTAATATTTTTCAGACATTTTATCAATATTTATCGGACATTTTATCAATAATTTTCCGGATATTTTATTAATATTTCTCTGATGTTTTATCAATATTTTTCGAACAATTCATCAATAATTTTTCGGATATTTTATTAATATTTCTCTGATGTTTTATCAATATTTTTCGGACAATTCATCAATAATTTTTCGGATATTTTATCAATTTTTGTGGGACGTTCTATTAATACTTTTCAGACATTTTATGAATCATTTTATTAACATTTTATTAATATTTGTAGGGCATTTTATGAATAATTTTTCGGACATTTCATTAATATTTGACGGACATTTTATTAATATTTGTCGGACATTTTATTAAAATTTGAAGGACATTTTATTAATATTTGTCAGACATTTTATTAAAATTTGAAGGACATTTTATTAATATTTGTTGGATATTTTATGAATAATTTTTCGGACATTTTATCAATATTTGTCGGATGTTTTATTAAAATTTGATGGACATTTTATCTGTCAGACATTTTATGAATAATTTTTCGGACATTTCATTAATATTTGTCGGATATTTTATTAATATTTGTCAGACATTTTATTCAAATTTGAAGGACATTTTATTAACATTTGTCGGACATTTTATGAATAATTTTTCGGACATTTCATT